>NW_027208688.1:0-49322 GCF_027789765.1 Dendropsophus ebraccatus
GCCATTGACTTACATTGTTGCAGAAGAGGTCATTTTTTCTCGGTCCCTTTAAGAGGTAGGAGTTAAACAAGCTTAGGTCTGCGGTGCCCAGGGGGACCCCATCCAGCCCGCACTGAGTTTCATTCCTACCACCTTAGGAAAAAAAGTCATTATTTTGAGGCTTAGAAGTCATTTCTGCAATTCCCATAGAAAATCAACGGCGTCTCTATTCAATTGTGTGGAGCGCATATCAGGTGGGTTTTCTCTGCCGGCTTAAGAGATACACGTGAAACTAAAGCCGATCCTGGGTGCCTAGGGTGCCTGTCATCCAATCCGCACTGAATTTCATTTCTAGCACATAGCCAAAAAATCGCCCCATTGACTTACATTGGAGTGCAGAAAAGGTCATTTTTTCTCGGTCCCTTTAAGAGGTAGGAGTTAAACAAGCTTAGGTCTGCGGTGCCCAGGGGGGACCCCATCCAGCCCGCACTGAGTTTCATTCCTACCACCTTAGGAAAAAAAGTCATTATTTTGAGGCTTAGAAGTCATTTCTGCAATTCCCATAGAAAATCAACGGCGTCTCTATTCAATTGTGTGGAGCGCATATCAGGTGGGTTTTCTCTGCCGGCTTAAGAGATACACGTGAAACTAAAGCCGATCCTGGGTGCCTAGGGTGCCTGTCATCCAATCCGCACTGAATTTCATTTCTAGCACATAGCCAAAAAATCGCCCCATTGACTTACATTGGAGTGCAGAAAAGGTCATTTTTTCTCGGTCCCTTTAAGAGGTAGGAGTTAAACAAGCTTAGGTCTGCGGTGCCCAGGGGGGACCCCATCCAGCCCGCACTGAGTTTCATTCCTACCACCTTAGGAAAAAAAGTCATTATTTTGAGGCTTAGAAGTCATTTCTGCAATTCCCATAGAAAATCAACGGCGTCTCTATTCAATTGTGTGGAGCGCATATCAGGTGGGTTTTCTCTGCCGGCTTAAGAGATACACGTGAAACTAAAGCCGATCCTGGGTGCCTAGGGTGCCTGTCATCCAATCCGCACTGAATTTCATTTCTAGCACATAGCCAAAAAATCGCCCCATTGACTTACATTGGAGTGCAGAAAAGGTCATTTTTTCTCGGTCCCTTTAAGAGGTAGGAGTTAAACAAGCTTAGGTCTGCGGTGCCCAGGGGGGACCCCATCCAGCCCGCACTGAGTTTCATTCCTACCACCTTAGGAAAAAAAGTCATTATTTTGAGGCTTAGAAGTCATTTCTGCAATTCCCATAGAAAATCAACGGCGTCTCTATTCAATTGTGTGGAGCGCATATCAGGTGGGTTTTCTCTGCCGGCTTAAGAGATACACGTGAAACTAAAGCCGATCCTGGGTGCCTAGGGTGCCTGTCATCCAATCCGCACTGAATTTCATTTCTAGCACATAGCCAAAAAATCGCCCCATTGACTTACATTGGAGTGCAGAAAAGGTCATTTTTTCTCGGTCCCTTTAAGAGGTAGGAGTTAAACAAGCTTAGGTCTGCGGTGCCCAGGGGGGACCCCATCCAGCCCGCACTGAGTTTCATTCCTACCACCTTAGGAAAAAAAGTCATTATTTTGAGGCTTAGAAGTCATTTCTGCAATTCCCATAGAAAATCAATGGCGTCTCTATTCAATTGTGTGGAGCGCATATCAGGTGGGTTTTCTCTGCCGGCTTAAGAGATACACGTGAAACTAAAGCCGATCCTGGGTGCCTAGGGTGCCTGTCATCCAATCCGCACTGAATTTCATTTCTAGCACATAGCCAAAAAATCGCCCCATTGACTTACATTGGAGTGCAGAAAAGGTCATTTTTTCCTCGGTCCCTTTAAGAGGTAGGAGTTAAACAAGCTTAGGTCTGCGGTGCCCAGGGGGGACCCCATCCAGCCCGCACTGATTTCATTCCTACCACCTTAGGAAAAAAAAGTCATTATTTTGAGGCTTAGAAGTCATTTCTGCAATTCCCATAGAAAATCAACGGCGTCCTCTAATTCAATTGTGTGGAGCGCATATCAGGTGGGTTTTCTCTGCCGGCTTAAGAGATACACGTGAAACTAAAGCCGATCCTGGGTGCCTAGGGTGCCTGTCATCCAATCCGCACTCAATTTCATTTCTAGCACATAGCCAAAAAATCGCCCCATTGACTTACATTGGAGTGCAGAAAAGGTCATTTTTTCTCGGTCCCTTTAAGAGGTAGGAGTTAAACAAGCTTAGGTCTGCGGTGCCCAGGGGGGACCCCATCTAGCCCGCACTGAGTTTCATTCCTACCACCTTAGGAAAAAAAGTCATTATTTTGAGGCTTAGAAGTCATTTCTGCAATTCCCATAGAAAATCAACGGCGTCTCTAATTCAATTGTGTGGAGCGCATATCAGGTGGGTTTTCTCTGCCGGCTTAAGAGATACACGTAAAACTAAAGCCGATCCTGGGTGCCTAGGGTGCCTGTCATCCAATCCGCACTCAATTTTTATTTCTAGCACATAGCCAAAAAAATCGCCCCATTGACTTACATTGGAGTGCAGAAAAGGTCATTTTTTCTCGGTCCCTTTAAGAGGTAGGAGTTAAACAAGCTTAGGTCTGCGGTGCCCAGGGGGGACCCCATCCAGCCCGCACTGAGTTTCATTCCTACCACCTTAGGAAAAAAAGTCATTATTTGAGGCTTAGAAGTCATTTCTGCAATTCCCATAGAAAATCAACGGCGTCTCTAATTCAATTGTGTGGAGCGCATATCAGGTGGGTTTTCTCTGCCGGCTTAAGAGATACACGTGAAACTAAAGCCGATCCTGGGTGCCTAGGGTGCCTGTCATCCAATCCGCACTCAATTTATTTCTAGCACATAGCCAAAAAATCGCCCCATTGACTTACATTGGAGTGCAGAAAAGGTCATTTTTTCTCGGTCCCTTTAAGAGGTAGGAGTTAAACAAGCTTAGGTCTGCGGTGCCCAGGGGGGACCCCATCCAGCCCGCACTGAGTTTCATTCCTACCACCTTAGGAAAAAAAGTCATTATTTTGAGGCTTAGAAGTCATTTCTGCAATTCCCATAGAAAATCAACGGCGTCTCTAATTCAATTGTGTGGAGCGCATATCAGGTGGGTTTTCTCTGCCGGCTTAAGAGATACACGTGAAACTAAAGCCGATCCTGGGGTGCCTAGGGTGCCTGTCATCCAATCCGCACTCAATTTCATTTCTAGCACATAGCCAAAAAATCGCCCCATTGACTTACATTGGAGTGCAGAAAAGGTCATTTTTTCTCGGTCCCTTTAAGAGGTAGGAGTTAAACAAGCTTAGGTCTGCGGTGCCCAGGGGGGACCCCATCCAGCCCGCACTGAGTTTCATTCCTACCACCTTAGGAAAAAAAAGTCATTATTTTGAGGCTTAGAAGTCATTTCTGCAATTCCCATAGAAAATCAACGGCGTCTCTAATTCAATTGTGTGGAGCGCATATCAGGTGGGTTTTCTCTGCCAGCTTAAGAGATACACGTGAAACTAAAGCCGATCCTGGGTGCCTAGGGTGCCTGTCATCCAATCCGCACTCAATTTCATTTCTAGCACATAGCCAAAAAATCGCCCCATTGACTTACATTGGAGTGCAGAAAATGTCATTTTTTCTCGGTCCCTTTAAGAGGTAGGAGTTAAACAAGCTTAGGTCTGCGGTGCCCAGGGGGGACCCCATCCAGCCCGCACTGAGTTTCATTCCTACCACCTTAGGAAAAAAAGTCATTATTTTGAGGCTTAGAAGTCATTTCTGCAATTCCCATAGAAAATCAACGGCGTCTCTAATTCAATTGTGTGGAGCGCATATCAGGTGGGTTTTCTCTGCCGGCTTAAGAGATACACGTGAAACTAAAGCCGATCCTGGGTGCCTAGGGTGCCTGTCATCCAATCCGCACTCAATTTCATTTCTAGCACATAGCCAAAAAATCGCCCCATTGACTTACATTGGAGTGCAGAAAAGGTCATTTTTTCTCGGTCCCTTTAAGAGGTAGGAGTTAAACAAGCTTAGGTCTGCGGTGCCCAGGGGGGACCCCATCTAGCCCGCACTGAGTTTCATTCCTACCACCTTAGGAAAAAAAGTCATTATTTTGAGGCTTAGAAGTCATTTCTGCAATTCCCATAGAAAATCAACGGCGTCTCTAATTCAATTGTGTGGAGCGCATATCAGGTGGGTTTTCTCTGCCGGCTTAAGAGATACAGGTGAAACTAAAGCCGATCCTGGGTGCCTAGGGTGCCTGTCATCCAATCCGCACTGAATTTCATTTCTAGCACATAGCCAAAAAATCGCCCCATTGACTTACATTGGAGTGCAGAAAAGGTCATTTTTTCACGGTCCCTTTAAGAGGTAGGAGTTAAACAAGCTTAGGTCTGCGGTGCCCAGGGGGGACCCCATCCAGCCCGCACTGAGTTTCATTCCTACCACCTTAGGAAAAAAAAGTCATTATTTTGAGGCTTAGAAGTCATTTCTGCAATTCCCATAGAAAATCAACGGCGTCTCTAATTCAATTGTGTGGAGCGCATATCAGGTGGGTTTTCTCTGCCGGCTTAAGAGATACACGTGAAACTAAAGCCGATCCTGGGTGCCTAGGGTGCCTGTCATCCAATCCGCACTCAATTTCATTTCTAGCACATAGCCAAAAAATCGCCCCATTGACTTACATTGGAGTGCAGAAAAGGTCATTTTTTCTCGGTCCCTTTAAGAGGTAGGAGTTAAACAAGCTTAGGTCTGCGGTGCCCAGGGGGGACCCCATCCAGCCCGCACTGAGTTTCATTCCTACCACCTTAGGAAAAAAAAGTCATTATTTTGAGGCTTAGAAGTCATTTCTGCAATTCCCATAGAAAATCAACGGCGTCTCTAATTCAATTGTGTGGAGCGCATATCAGGTGGGTTTTCTCTGCCGGCTTAAGAGATACACGTGAAACTAAAGCCGATCCTGGGTGCCTAGGGTGCCTGTCATCCAATCCGCACTCAATTTCATTTCTAGCACATAGCCAAAAAATCGCCCCATTGACTTACATTGGAGTGCAGAAAAGGTCATTTTTTCTCGGTCCCTTTAAGAGGTAGGAGTTAAACAAGCTTAGGTCTGCGGTGCCCAGGGGGGACCCCATCTAGCCCGCACTGAGTTTCATTCCTACCACCTTAGGAAAAAAAGTCATTATTTTGAGGCTTAGAAGTCATTTCTGCAATTCCCATAGAAAATCAACGGCGTCTCTAATTCAATTGTGTGGAGCGCATATCAGGTGGGTTTTCTCTGCCGGCTTAAGAGATACACGTGAAACTAAAGCCGATCCTGGGTGCCTAGGGTGCCTGTCATCCAATCCGCACTCAATTTCATTTCTAGCACATAGCCAAAAAATCGCCCCATTGACTTACATTGGAGTGCAGAAAAGGTCATTTTTTTCTCGGTCCCTTTAAGAGGTAGGAGTTAAACAAGCTTAGGTCTGCGGTGCCCAGGGGGGACCCATCCAGCCCGCACTGAGTTTCATTCCTACCACCTTAGGAAAAAAAGTCATTATTTTGAGGCTTAGAAGTCATTTCTGCAATTCCCATAGAAAATCAACGGCGTCTCTAATTCAATTGTGTGGAGCGCATATCAGGTGGGTTTTCTCTGCCGGCTTAAGAGATACACGTGAAACTAAAGCCGATCCTGGGTGCCTAGGGTGCCTGTCATCCAATCCGCACTCAATTTCATTTCTAGCACATAGCCAAAAAATCGCCCCATTGACTTACATTGGAGTGCAGAAAAGGTCATTTTTTCTCGGTCCCTTTAAGAGGTAGGAGTTAAACAAGCTTAGGTCTGCGGTGCCCAGGGGGGACCCCATCCAGCCCGCACTGAGTTTCATTCCTACCACCTTAGGAAAAAAAGTCATTATTTGAGGCTTAGAAGTCATTTCTGCAATTCCCATAGAAAATCAACGGCGTCTCTAATTCAATTGTGTGGAGCGCATATCAGGTGGGTTTTCTCTGCCGGCTTAAGAGATACACGTGAAACTAAAGCCGATCCTGGGTGCCTAGGGTGCCTGTAATCCAATCCGCACTCAATTTCATTTCTAGCACATAGCCAAAAAATCGCCCCATTGACTTACATTGGAGTGCAGAAAAGGTCATTTTTTCTCGGTCCCTTTAAGAGGTAGGAGTTAAACAAGCTTAGGTCTGCGGTGCCCAGGGGGGACCCCATCCAGCCCGCACTGAGTTTCATTCCTACCACCTTAGGAAAAAAAGTCATTATTTTGAGGCTTAGAAGTCATTTCTGCAATTCCCATAGAAAATCAACGGCGTCTCTAATTCAATTGTGTGGAGCGCATATCAGGTGGGTTTTCTCTGCCGGCTTAAGAGATACACGTGAAACTAAAGCCGATCCTGGGTGCCTAGGGTGCCTGTCATCCAATCCGCACTCAATTTCATTTCTAGCACATAGCCAAAAAATCGCCCCATTGACTTACATTGGAGTGCAGAAAAGGTCATTTTTTTCTCGGTCCCTTTAAGAGGTAGGAGTTAAACAAGCTTAGGTCTGCGGTGCCCAGGGGGGACCCCATCCAGCCCGCACTGAGTTTCATTCCTACCACCTTAGGAAAAAAAGTCATTATTTTGAGGCTTAGAAGTCATTTCTGCAATTCCCATAGAAAATCAACGGCGTCTCTAATTCAATTGTGTGGAGCGCATATCAGGTGGGTTTTCTCTGCCGGCTTAAGAGATACACGTGAAACTAAAGCCGATCCTGGGTGCCTAGGGTGCCTGTCATCCAATCCGCACTCAATTTCATTTCTAGCACATAGCCAAAAAATCGCCCCATTGACTTACATTGGAGTGCAGAAAAGGTCATTTTTCTCGGTCCCTTTAAGAGGTAGGAGTTAAACAAGCTTAGGTCTGCGGTGCCCAGGGGGGACCCCATCTAGCCCGCACTGAGTTTCATTCCTACCACCTTAGGAAAAAAAGTCATTATTTTGAGGCTTAGAAGTCATTTCTGCAATTCCCATAGAAAATCAACGGCGTCTCTAATTCAATTGTGTGGAGCGCATATCAGGTGGGTTTTCTCTGCCGGCTTAAGAGATACACGTGAAACTAAAGCCGATCCTGGGTGCCTAGGGTGCCTGTCATCCAATCCGCACTCAATTTCATTTCTAGCACATAGCCAAAAAATCGCCCCATTGACTTACATTGGAGTGCAGAAAAGGTCATTTTTTTCTCGGTCCCTTTAAGAGGTAGGAGTTAAACAAGCTTAGGTCTGCGGTGCCCAGGGGGGACCCCATCCAGCCCGCACTGAGTTTCATTCCTACCACCTTAGGAAAAAAAGTCATTATTTTGAGGCTTAGAAGTCATTTCTGCAATTCCCATAGAAAATCAACGGCGTCTCTAATTCAATTGTGTGGAGCGCATATCAGGTGGGTTTTCTCTGCCGGCTTAAGAGATACACGTGAAACTAAAGCCGATCCTGGGTGCCTAGGGTGCCTGTCATCCAATCCGCACTCAATTTCATTTCTAGCACATAGCCAAAAAATCGCCCCATTGACTTACATTGGAGTGCAGAAAAGGTCATTTTTTCTCGGTCCCTTTAAGAGGTAGGAGTTAAACAAGCTTAGGTCTGCGGTGCCCAGGGGGGACCCCATCTAGCCCGCACTGAGTTTCATTCCTACCACCTTAGGAAAAAAAGTCATTATTTTGAGGCTTAGAAGTCATTTCTGCAATTCCCATAGAAAATCAACGGCGTCTCTAATTCAATTGTGTGGAGCGCATATCAGGTGGGTTTTCTCTGCCGGCTTAAGAGATACACGTGAAACTAAAGCCGATCCTGGGTGCCTAGGGTGCCTGTCATCCAATCCGCACTCAATTTCATTTCTAGCACATAGCCAAAAAAATCGCCCCATTGACTTACATTGGAGTGCAGAAAAGGTCATTTTTTTCTCGGTCCCTTTAAGAGGTAGGAGTTAAACAAGCTTAGGTCTGCGGTGCCCAGGGGGGACCCCATCCAGCCCGCACTGAGTTTCATTCCTACCACCTTAGGAAAAAAAGTCATTATTTTGAGGCTTAGAAGTCATTTCTGCAATTCCCATAGAAAATCAACGGCGTCTCTAATTCAATTGTGTGGAGCGCATATCAGGTGGGTTTTCTCTGCCGGCTTAAGAGATACACGTGAAACTAAAGCCGATCCTGGGTGCCTAGGGTGCCTGTCATCCAATCCGCACTCAATTTCATTTCTAGCACATAGCCAAAAAATCGCCCCATTGACTTACATTGGAGTGCAGAAAAGGTCATTTTTTCTCGGTCCCTTTAAGAGGTAGGAGTTAAACAAGCTTAGGTCTGCGGTGCCCAGGGGGGACCCCATCCAGTCCGCACTGAGTTTCATTCCTACCACCTTAGGAAAAAAAGTCATTATTTTGAGGCTTAGAAGTCATTTCTGCAATTCCCATAGAAAATCAACGGCGTCTCTAATTCAATTGTGTGGAGCGCATATCAGGTGGGTTTTCTCTGCCGGCTTAAGAGATACACGTGAAACTAAAGCCGATCCTGGGTGCCTAGGGTGCCTGTCATCCAATCCGCACTCAATTTCATTTCTAGCACATAGCCAAAAAATCGCCCCATTGACTTACATTGGAGTGCAGAAAAGGTCATTTTTTTCTCGGTCCCTTTAAGAGGTAGGAGTTAAACAAGCTTAGGTCTGCGGTGCCCAGGGGGGACCCCATCCAGCCCGCACTGAGTTTCATTCCTACCACCTTAGGAAAAAAAGTCATTATTTTGAGGCTTAGAAGTCATTTCTGCAATTCCCATAGAAAATCAACGGCGTCTCTAATTCAATTGTGTGGAGCGCATATCAGGTGGGTTTTCTCTGCCGGCTTAAGAGATACACGTGAAACTAAAGCCGATCCTGGGTGCCTAGGGTGCCTGTAATCCAATCCGCACTCAATTTCATTTCTAGCACATAGCCAAAAAATCGCCCCATTGACTTACATTGGAGTGCAGAAAAGGTCATTTTTTCTCGGTCCCTTTAAGAGGTAGGAGTTAAACAAGCTTAGGTCTGCGGTGCCCAGGGGGGACCCCATCCAGCCCGCACTGAGTTTCATTCCTACCACCTTAGGAAAAAAAGTCATTATTTTGAGGCTTAGAAGTCATTTCTGCAATTCCCATAGAAAATCAACGGCGTCTCTAATTCAATTGTGTGGAGCGCATATCAGGTGGGTTTTCTCTGCCGGCTTAAGAGATACACGTGAAACTAAAGCCGATCCTGGGTGCCTAGGGTGCCTGTCATCCAATCCGCACTCAATTTCATTTCTAGCACATAGCCAAAAAATCGCCCCATTGACTTACATTGGAGTGCAGAAAAGGTCATTTTTTCTCGGTCCCTTTAAGAGGTAGGAGTTAAACAAGCTTAGGTCTGCGGTGCCCAGGGGGGACCCCATCCAGCCCGCACTGAGTTTCATTCCTACCACCTTAGGAAAAAAAGTCATTATTTTGAGGCTTAGAAGTCATTTCTGCAATTCCCATAGAAAATCAACGGCGTCTCTAATTCAATTGTGTGGAGCGCATATCAGGTGGGTTTTCTCTGCCGGCTTAAGAGATACACGTGAAACTAAAGCCGATCCTGGGTGCCTAGGGTGCCTGTCATCCAATCCGCACTCAATTTCATTTCTAGCACATAGCCAAAAAATCGCCCCATTGACTTACATTGGAGTGCAGAAAAGGTCATTTTTTCTCGGTCCCTTTAACCCCTTAAGGACCGGGCCTGAAATGGCCTTAAGGACCGGAGCAAATTTTATGAATTTGACCAGTGTCACTTTATTCATTAATAACTTCGGGATGCTTTTACCTATCCGGCTGATTCTGAGATTGTTTTCTCGTGACATATTGTACTTCACATTTCTTGTAAATTGGAGTCGATACTTATAACGAATCTTTATGAAAAAACCCAAAATAGCGTGAAAAATTTTGAAAAAATGCATTTTTCCAACTTTAAAACTTTTCTGCTTATACAGAAAATGGTTATACCACATAAATTATATATTAAATAGCATTAGCAACATGTCTACTTTATGTTGGCGGCATTTATTAAACTATATTTCATTTTTTTTAGACAATAGGAAGCTTAAAACATTAGCAGCAAATTTCCAAATTTTCTGTAAAATTTCAAAATCAGATATTTTTAGGGAACTGTTCAGGTTTAGGCCGGTTTCACACGTAGTAACAGTGCGGGCGTTAAAATTTCTGTCCCGTACATCTCCGGGTGGTCTGGCGGCTGTATTTGAAAAGCACTTACGGTCTTATCGTAAGAGTCCGGCCGTAGTGTCATGATGTGTCTTGGCTTGTTTGGCCCCGCTCAAAAGCATGTATTTGATTCATGAATCTGCCCCCGGGCCAAATAAGCACACCCACATCCCTATAAAATCTCCGCCCACTCGCAAAGTACGCCCATATGCTTGTAGTGTTTTGAATGGCAAAAAAAAAAAAACCAAAGATGTCTGATGGCGCTAATAATGCGCCCTATGGGCCAGCCCGGCGTATGAGGCTGCGCCGCAAGCACCAGCTCGTGGTGCTTTCGATCCTGTGGAAGATGCGTAATTATTACCTGCGTTTGTGTGTAAGTCTATATATATATTTTTTTTTTTTTTTTATTTTTTTTTTTTTTTTTCAAGCTTTATGTAACTTATTTAAAACTAGCCTTACAAACTGTTTAGGCTTATAATCCGTAAAACATTGATTTAAATGTATTGTTTATGCAAGCTCCCTTAAGTACTGTTGACCAAAGGTCCTTAAATGCAACTGTGTAATAATTTTGTGACTAATTGAGATGTCTTAAAAATAATAAATGTCATATTTGAAAAATTCTTCTCAGAGGCAAAAAGACGCAGAGCAGCGCCGTCTGCAGGAGGTGGGACGGCGATATTGGGTCCACCCCATCAATCTGCGGAGGGAGACACGGGGCCACATTGGTTGCCTGTATGATGATTTGCGACGGTATGTCGATTTGAATACATCAAAGTCGGCAAATCTTTGAATGTAATATTGCAAATGTAAAGGTTACTGTCCCCAAATGTTTACCCCAAAGTCCATAATTTTATTATGTTTTTTGTTTATCCTTACAACGTTTGATGTTAATTTCAACATTTGTAAACCGTATGACATCTTCCTATGATGTGTGTTTGTGTGTAATATTAGTGATCAATATTTTTCTTAATTTGTTGCAGACATCCTGACAAGTTCCAGGACTTCGTGCGCCTGCCTATGGAGGCCTTTGATAATTTACTTTCCATTTTGACCCCACATCTCCAGAGACAGGACACCTACATGCGGAAATCCATCCCTCCTGTGGGACGTCTGCTCATAACGTTAAGGTGAAGATGCTTTATTTTAATGCGAACTATTTGTTCATGTAATTGTAGTTAAATCTAATATAGTGTTAAAATATGTAATAATTTAATATGTAGCTGAATGTGAAATAGAATCATAAAATACTATTTTTCTTTTTTTCACAGATTCTTGGCGACAGGGGAGAGTTATGCATCGTTGCACCTCCAATTCAGGGTTGGTACGTCCACCATCTCTGGAATTGTGAGGTGCACGTGCGCCGTGATCTGGGAGCATTTGCAGCCCATCGTGATGCCCAGTCCGACCAGGGAGATTTGGTTGCAGTCAGCAGCAGGCTTTCAGTCTGTGGCCAATTTCCCCAACTGTATAGGGGCGGTTGATGGTAAGCACATACGTGTGAAGCAACCACCGCGATCAGGATCACAGTATTTCAATTATAAGAAATTTTTTTCTGTGGTCCTGATCGCGGTTGTTGATTCCACGTATCGTTTCCTTGCCATCGACGTCGGCTCCTATGGCAGTACTGGGGACTCCCGGGCGCTACTGAGATCAGAGTTTGGGCGGCGCATACTCTTAGATCACGTGACTCTACCTCCTCCCACTCCTCTTCCGGGTACCACGCATCCCGCTCCATTCGTCATGGTAGGGGATCAAGCCTTCCCTTTACTGAACAACCTGCTGCGCCCTTACCCACGGAGAGGGCTGGATGAACGGGGGAGAGTATTTAACCGGAGGCTGAGCCGGGCACGTAACTTCGTGGAGTGCGCCTTCGGGATCATGACTAGTCAGTGGAGAGTGTTTACCACTGCCCTGCAGTTGAAATTGGCCACAGTTGACATGGTCATTAAAGCTGCCTGTGTTCTCCACAACTACCTTCGGGACTATGCTCCCACCCCGGAGGTGAACGTGGAGACACTGCCAGCTTTTAGTGCCCCTATCAACTATGGCCAAGGGAGACAACTCAACCGCGGGATAGTGGTCAGGAACCTCTTTGCTGACTACTTCATGACTCCTGAAGGCGCCGTGCCCGTGCCCCTTTCACAGCCTCCCTTATGAGCCACGGCCACAGGACTGATGTTTTCCCGCATGTATGTCACCTGTCTCTGGGATGTGTGTTTTTTTATTTTCTTTTGTTGTTTGAACACCATGTATTGGTTGATATTTAATTTTTCTTCTCTTTTTACTAAAACAAAAAATATATTTTCTTATTCGACTAAACAATGTGTCAGCCTTTTCAATGTATGTAAAACATGTTGTGTGTTCCCACATAGTAGTGTTCGAAAATACACATAACCTCACTCGATATACTACTGGCCAGTAATTATCGAGCATGGTCACATCCTGCTAATGTTAATTGTATAGTCCTTTGAACCTAGTGTGCTGAAAGATTGATGTGATCAAAACATGTGCATTTCCTATGGAGTGACCAGCAGGGTGCGCACTATATGTCTAACTTTCTAGTGTGGGATATGTAACAGGATCTGATATCTTCTAGTGCCACAGTCCATCTCACTTCTTAACAATCACTATTAACACACCACATATATCCCTCCACACATCACCCAGGTGCGCCAGCTGGATGTGGTCTACTTAGGTTGCGCTTCAAAAATAATCTTTTATCATCCATTTTTTTTCAGTAAAACACAGAAGAGTGTATTAAAAGATGAGAAATCTCGCTCTTTACTTGATCACCTGTTCCTTGTCTACAGTCATCTCCTGGATTTCTTATCCAAAATCCATCACATCAATCTGCCTGTGTAAACGCTACATTATGTAGTTTATTGTGTGTACGTTTATATATCCTCCACTTTGTACATAATGACCACATGCTGGATGTCCTGCAGGAGGCGATTTCTACTACCATCGGACATAGAGCTCTATGTGGAAATGATAGTGTCATGATAAGAACATTAATGTCCCAAAATATGTTAGTGCTCATCACAAGCCTCTCCTGCTCTGCCCACTTCCTGCCTTGGCCACAGATGTCAGCATAGAGCAGGCTCAGACCTGCAAAAGAAGGAATCGCAGCATTCACTACATCTTCGCTAGTGGCTTCACAATACGTGTATTTCACTCAGTATAGCTAACAAAAACAGCAGTGGATTCTAAACACCCAAAGGATCTCGACACAATGTTGTAATGTTGTGGATGTGCGCCATTAAAACACTAAATAAGGACATTTCCAAATAACATCCATTCTTTGAAAAAAACTTAGCAATATTTCACTTTAAATGGCGCACAGCCACTCTATTTCTACATTGTGTGAACACAGCCTTTGTGTTTTTAAGCCACTACTGGTTTTGTTAACAATACTGACCAAAATATACTGACTCAAATACACGTATTGTGAACCTACTACGAACATGTAGTGAATGTTGCGATTCCTTGTTTGTCATGTATGACAGTGCTCTCTGCTGCCATCTGTGGCCAAGGCAGGAAGTGGCCACAGCAGGAGAGTGTTGGCCTGATAAATGAAATACTTAACTACATTAATATTTCCTATCATGACACATTCATTTTAACACATACAGCAATGTCTCACATATGATTAGAAATATCCTCCTGAAGGACATCCAGCATGTGTTAATTTTCTACTAACGTAAAGCATACAACAAAATTTAATAAGACACAATAGCAACATTCAATACAGCTTTCTATGCAAACAAAGTCCACTAAGTATTTTTAAGCGTATTTCGTAGTTCCTTAGTGGCAGTCAATAATCATTTGTTTTTTTAACCCTTAAACACTAAAACATAAACAAGTAAAAAATAAGAATTCGGGAAACAACAAGATATGTCGCAATGGATTTATTACATGTCAAAAAATAAAACATTCACATGATAGTGTGTGTGGGTGGATGTGGCCGAGGGTGTGTGGAGACTACTTTGGACCATGTTGACAGAAGTTAGAATAGTGTGCAGAGGCAATAGTGTGGGCAATATGTGAAGGACACAGCCAGCCTGACTGTATTCTGGCACCACAAAACTAAAAGGGACATCCCAATCCCCCCAAGCTGTTATTGTCATCCCTAGCTAATGTGATGCCAGACCTTCTAAACAGTGTGTTATTGATGTGGTCCTGGTGCGCACAAATGTTAGGAAATTATTAATGCTAGTAAGGCGCGGTTGGCACTAAGGCCCTACAGTGTAGCAGACAAGGGGTGGTGTTGGTGTAGCTGAGGAGAGGGAGTGCGGAACAAACACAAATGTTGTTGGACGGTCAAGGCACATGTCACTCTCTCTCGCCAGGCTCCACAGGACCCCCTTGACATCTTGGTGGTGGAGTCCTGGCCAACCCCTCTGCCAGATTAGGTTCTTCATTCTCTTCATCCGATGAGGCCTCTGCTGGTTGCTGAACTACTTGTGGTCTGAGGAGAAAACAACACTGGTCACTATCTAAGATGGCACTTTTGTTTAAGGACATATTTAGCCAGATAACTAAAATGGAGGCATCCAATGCAGGATTACACTCTGCCTGCTTTCACACTATTTTCTATGTACGAGGTGCCACACTAGAACTTTTTACAATATATTCACACACTGTTGACCCAAAATGTGGGTCTTCACAAGGCCACCCGAGTGGAACATTAGTTTACTCTATGGACACATTGCGTACATTGTTTAAACATTATGAAGACAGTCCACGCTATTGGCATAAATGGCATTTCATGTTCTGGATTAGATCCTGGAGGGAGCAAAAGCTGTTCGAAAAGCGGTTAGGCCAGGCTGCATTTGTTAGTTATCTTGTGTCCAGCAGGGGGCGGCTCATCTTACCGAAATCGAGATTACTCTAAAGTGTTCACTAAATATACTGCTCCCCCTGCTGGAGCCTCGATGTATACAATCTATATAAATCGAACACATGTCTATGTCTGCACACATAAGACACTGAGCTACTTCCGTCATCATCTGCTCCTACCATGGACACATGCAATTAACACACACACTTACCTGCGGCGTCTGGGGGAATTCAAAATGAAACGCAGCATTGGGGCAAAACGCAAAGCGGCCAGTTCTTCTTGGGAGGCCCCACGCCTCATCAGCTGCCGTCGCTGCCTGATGAATCGGTCCGTCACACTGGACCACCTGGTCTCCACATAGTTAGCTTAAAACAAAAGCATCCACACATTAGGAATATATCAGCGTCAGGTGACCATAACACTCGAGTTAATGGTTTGCCACAGTGGCTAAACAACTTACCAATTATCCATTGCTGTAATCTAGTATGCTGGTCCCAATCTGGGTATACAATCCGGGCAACCTCCCTCCATGCGGCACTCCGTGTTAGCCGGCTTCTGTACCCAGGCGCAGGGCCGTCCCATAGCACTGGCCGAGCATGGACCTGAAAATCCAAAATAATTACAGTAACGTCTTAGAAATTATTAGTCAATAAGGTCATAGCTACTACACCCATTTCACATGCTACACGCCATGTTTGATTGTAAATAGTACGTCACTTATGTGGGTGGGGTCTCCAGCTTCACCTGCAGCCAACTCCCTCCCTCCATGATGTTTGCTGGCGCCACATATCATATACACAGTACACTACTACTCACATCATGTCCTCATAGTATTTGCCCAAAATATATGTGCTTACTACTAGGGAATGGAAGGCCACAATCCGGCGCGGGGGGTCTGGGATCGGATAGCGACACGGGGGGACACGCCTCCTCTCTGTAGTCTCGCCACCTCAGCACTGGGCGTAGCGGGGGTGGGGGGGGTTAACTATTGCGTGTCGTGTGCTCGGCGAATTGCTATGTGACACCATGTAACGATGCTCAGCTTACCCATTTCTGTCCGGCATTGTCACGTCGTAAGCCGCTGCACTACAAGTGCCATAATGGTCGGCCACGCCTCTTTGAACGTGGCTGCTGCGGATTGTGTGTGCTTCCGACGTTACAACGCCTGACAAAGTACAAAGCAGAGCAGCGCTAAAAGCCAAAATACTCATTAGCCGAGCAGTGAACATAATTAGCACAGCACACCAAACACTCCGGCTAAACAACAACCCCGCTACGCACACTGATGACGTGCATGTACTACAGAGAGGGGGCGTGTCCACGCTGTGTCGCTAGCCTATAGCATCATCAGCCTGCGCCGGATCTTGTGCGTGATTTGCGTACTATTTAAGCGACCTCCTTATGATGACACTATCAGCACATTATATGGGAGGATTTCTACTATGTATGTGCCGCCAACAACCATCATGGAGGGAGGAGGGAGGAGGGAGGAGGGAGGAGGGAGAAGGGAGAGAGTTCGCTGCACGGCCATCTCGCTAAGAGCAATCCTAAGTCACGCCCTGTTTGCCCAACAACATGTGCTATTACAAGGACAATTCCTCGACCAGCCATTACTTACAAATCTCGCCTAAAATACGATGTGCGTTACATGGTCCGAAAGAGCTAACACATTCACAGATTTGGAGGAGACACACACATCTGAAAAGACTCATGCAGTCATTGCTCGATTTCAAGCGCCCCCTGATGGCAAACACATAGGAATTACACACAATCGTACTTACATAAACTACTCGGAGCGATGTATCGTGCCACTAAATGACTATAGACAATCGTACACAAAATAAATATTATCTAGCATCTATTGATCATTACATAATCGATTTGTTTTCACAAAATTATTTACCACTTAAACAGGATGCAATAACAGATGTGACTTTTGGACATCACAAAAACCGATATAAAAGACAAGACTTGTAAATGACATGTATGTAAATGTGACTCACACAACAAATGACAGTCATACATTAAGTCACGGCCACACAACTATCTTCTCCGAGTCCAAAGGACGATCGAAATCTTTCTATCGATGATCTTATCTATGTATAAAGCACTCCCAACAGCTCCAGAAAATACTTACTTCACTGATCAGCTGGCCGACGGCTATAACAGACCGATCAGGATACATCTCGGGCTCCATGAATCACTCCGGCTTTGTTGTCCAAATCACTTCTTCTTCCAGCGACGGTTTTCAAAGTGCCGATTCTTACAATGCAGACACATCCTAAATAACCTTGGCTTCTACCCATAGGAACTCAAAATGATACATTTGTTATCTCCATCCAGTCACGGACACGGCCTAGGTGAAGCCTGGGCACAAGCAGTTGTTACATTCATCCCTGTATTTTGAGTTATATTTAAAAATATACAAGGACAATTACAAAATAAGACCGTGAGAAATGTGTGGCAAACAATATTTCTCTCATGGCTAAGCTTCAAATAAATAATTCCTTTCTTCTATCATCCTATGTCAAGGCCAAATGGCAATCCTGCTCTCATCACACAGGTGCAACTAGCCACATTGCAGGGTGGCACTCAGATACATGCACTAACAATGCTATATAACATTTGGCCACTTCTCCAAGAAATGGACCACAAACACAACATTCCTTTCCCTTCCGGCCCAAAAGGCACCTGCAAAGGTCCAGGACACATGTCCACTCTCTGACAAGGCCGAGAGCACACCTGTACCAACGATACCTCATACCCAGCCCTCAGGCCAGGCACTCACTGGTCGTCAGTTAACTGCAAACTAAGGTGTAATCTCCAGAAGGAGAAAACTGTTGCGCATCCATGAAATGACCACAGAACAACACGTTTGTTATTCCTAGATTCATTCCTTACACCCCTTTGTTTGCACCATGTCGTACCTGCTTGCCGCTTGTGCCCCACTATTTCTGTGATCCATTCTATATTGGAGCTACCGAACCGGTGGATCAGCCCAGCCACTATGTCCATATGTGAGCGAACACACTCATTTACATATGCAAATAACCAGCCCTTGGCGGCAAAGCCCACTGTTGACTAGAAATCAACGTTAGTTTTCACTTTGGTTACTGACAGGGTTAAGAAATTGTGAATTACCATATGAAATAGAGGCTTTGTATTCAGACTGATAAAGTGTTGCCATCTGTATACATGGCTAAAATAGGCATGTCGCATTAATGCAAATCATTACGCGAAACAAAGTGCACAACCAGCTAAGCTTTTTCAGGGAGAGGTGAAAAAATGAGAGATTATATAAATACACAAGGAATTGTATTCCAAAACATTGTCAGACTTGCCAAGCAATATGATGTCACAATAGTAAAGTCAAAGTTAGATTAGGACAGAGGGGGAAGGGCGCATGAAGCTGCAGCTTACTGCAGACAGATCATTGCATTCTGCTGCAGGCTCCCAAAGGCCGATCTCGTGGGCCAGTCTAGGAGCAGACTATCAGATATTCATCCAGCACACACTGAGTCAATGATTAGCGTAGTGACACAACATGTTAATAAAAGCCTGAGACTTGGGGGAAATGTTACATATATATCGTGAACACATCCATTAACTGCACTATGCGCAAAGGCCAAACCAATACAAACATAATAATCGTAAATTTTTTGCTTTTTAAAGTGAAAACATGTGAATAGATCCTTGATGTATCCTTGGCAAGGCTTTAGGCCTCTCCATGTGTGAAAATGGGGAGTTTATTATAGTATACAGTACATTGTGTAAGCGCGCGGTACTTTAGTAACCTTGAGCCTAATCACTACATTACACCTCCCAATCGAGAGAGAACAACGCAGATGTGTGTGGAAGAATGTCAACTATTCGACTTACACACACACACAATGTAGCATTGTTTTCTCCAGTCAAAATCTAGTTTGGATTTTATTGTTGATCATTAAAATACTTATAATGTTGAATTAAATATTATATCTAAAAGAATTTTACACCAAACTCAGCATGTTCTGTATGAAATATCACATTAAACACATTATTGTGTATAAAGGTTAACAAAAAGGATACATTTCACAAATCAACCTTCTGTGCAAGATGCTGAGTCAAACATAGGCAACAAAAGTCAGTAATGGATGTAAAAACCGGACACATCAGACACTTGCATTTAGGAACTCATCGATTTGTATGACAGTCCTTTTTTTTCCTTATTGACGTTTAAATGTAGTGACATATTGGTTCTGCTAACAAGGGCCCCTACACACAAGAACCATTCGCCCTGGAGATAGCTCAAGGAAAGACATTATGATTTTACTTTTTTCTATAGATTCTTTTAAATGAGGATCTTAGCAAACTGTTTTTTCAAACAGAGTGTACCATGTCACCCCGGTAAGGTGTCCTCAGGGACATGGACCCTACTCTACCCTAACACAAAATGACCTCTCTGGGCCTGAAAAAGGAGACCACTTGCCATAAACCAAAGAAAAAAAAAAAAAAAAAAAAAATAGAAAAATTAAAACAAAAAATAAAAAAAATATTATGATGTATTGCCTCATACATCACATAGTATAAATCATAAACGTCGTGAGGAACGAGATGGCCGAGAGCGCCGTCCACGCCGTGGCTGGCGCCTAGGAACGGCCCTAGTACCCTCAGATGGAGGGGGCATGGCACCAGGTGGCTCTCGGGACAATGCTGGGGGGACAAGGGGGGAGAGAGGTGGGGGCACAGGTGGGGGCTCAGTGGTCTCGGGGAAAAGAAAGCCCTCCTGCGGGATATGTGGCCTCCGTGAGTGTAACCCATACACAGATTGTAGGAGGACGCCCACATAGCAAGGGTCGGGGAAAGTATCGGGGTCAATCTGCTCGTGACACGACAGCAGCACTTCTGTAACCATCCGCGCACTACGTGCCAGATTAGTAGGGAGATTCCGTAAACGGACTCCCAGATAGTAGCAGAAGAAATCATTCTGATCATCTCCTCCATCAAACCGCCTGACAAAGTTGACGACAGATTGATCCAACTCACTCAGTGCTGAATGAGGTTCTTCTTGCTCCCGACGCCTCCTGGTGGTGGTAGTAGTGGGCCTCGTGAGTGGCTGACGTGGCCGAGCTGCCAGGGGCACACCACTAGGACCTGCACCAGATGTTGATGGTGCTGCAGCCTCCTCCTCTTCGTGCATGGAAGTCGAGCCAGAAGGTCCTGGCATCGGCTCCGTGCCCTCAGAAAGAGTAGGACTGCCAGGCTCCTGTGATGGCGGTGGCGTGGCACTATCCCCCTCCTGCTGGGATGCTGCAACATCAGAACCAGCAGCATCCTGTCCTCCCGGTGGGTCTGAGAAATTGCCACTGGTTCTGTGGAGAGACAGAAAGGTTAGCTAATATGGACACATTCATAAAGGTACTTCATATATCGAATGTTTAAGTTTTGATAACATACAGTATGTCGAAATGTGTGTTTTGGTAACACGAAGACATTATGTAGTACTATGAGCATCCTATGTTAGGACATACAACTATATTAACTCATTCACATTAGTGTTTTCTAATAAACTTAAACCAAAAAACATTTGCCCAAAATGTTCCCCTTTCTGAGTGTGTAAACAATGCTCTCATCTTCAGGGCATGTTGTGGGCATGGAACCATTCTGGTGACAACACAACAACAAGTGTTTTTTAATGTGGCCCAGCAGGGAGAGGGGCCTGAGTTAGTCATGTGACCAGATACACAAGCGGCCAGTAAGAGGCCTGTGTACCTGTCATAGATCCCCGCAGGCCACACTGAGACAGTGACAGAGCAGCAGGCCGCCCAGCATTGAGTATAAAGGAAGTGAATAGTGTGGGCCGGAGAACAGCTCTCGGACTGCTTAGTACTGTAGGACACAAAAAACATTATCCGCTGCATAGAAACAGCCATTTCATTCACCATGCTTACTGGCTCTGCCACCTACAGCACACGCTAAACAACTGAGGGAGTGACCGTGATCTGCAAAAATCACGAGATGTTGTTCTAGCGCCATGACAGAAACTAACATATTTTAGAGAAATGACAGGATGTTGAAGCACGAGTCAGAGTGGTGTGTAAGCATTTGTTTGAGTGTGAGCAAAGGGGACTATTGTGATTGGTCAGGATACATTAACCCTCTCTGGACAGTCACATACACCAGCATGAAGGCTAACAAACATGACACAACTAGGGCCTTATAAAGAATGGCAATAGTGTATGTTGTCAAATGATCGGGATACATTAAAGATAATTGTCTGCACATTCCTATAAAACATATACATAAAGAGGAAGATTGGTGAAATCGGATGAGATTATCTGCTAGTGAGTATGGACCAGGTTCTGCTGAACAACCAAAGGCAGAATTAAAATTCATTACTCCCATATAACATTTTCTCTCATGTATTACATATTGTACACTATATGATACTAGATACATTATGGAATAAGAAAAAGATACTTACTGCCGTTGACTGCGGCTCGGGATAAAATCCAACAAAGGCGCATAGCGCATGGAGATCGGCTCCCCACCCCTCTCCTCCGTGCGTATCGCCCGTTGGTACTGGTCCCTGACACTAGACCAGCGTGTCTCCACTGCTCGGACTGACAAAAGCAAAGATTTATTAGAAATAGATAGATTTTAATAATTGATATATATTTCGAGGTCTTGGTAGAAATATCGGACATTGTTCTCACAATTTTATGTCATACATTATTTGACAACACGACATACCCATCCGCAGCTGCTCGCTGTCCGTCACATCGCCCCACTGTGGGACTACCACAGCCGCTATCGTCTCCCACGTCTCGCGACGCAGGACGCGGTCGTGGTAGCCACGCACAGTCAAGTCCCACAAATGGGGACGGGACCGCACCTGAAAAATTATATAGAAAGACAGAAATCACTAGACATCTCCATCTGACTTCACCTCTCTGTGTGTCTACATCGATTAGAATAAGAACATGTTTTCCATTATGACATTACATAGAGTGGTGTTGGGATTCCAACAGACCACCTGTGTAATCTAATGAACACAGCCTAATAACCACTGAGCCAAGACTCACTAAACCAAGGAATGCCAGAACTCTTTGAACACACTTCTGAAAACATACCAAGATTGGTGTCTAATGATTTAATTTAGGAAAGGCTTTGTATCTTAACTAGCACTAATTAGTAGGCCACAAGACCAGATCAATGACAGCTTTGCATTCACACCTGATGAAAGAGAAAATCAACATTGTTTCGAAAATACATGAACACATGTGCAAACGAGTGAAGCTAACTATTTCACTGCTGCGGTGTTTGTTCTGGTGTGTGTGTGGTGTTTTGTTATCTTAGTGTGTGGATAAAACATGTCACAACGACTATGGTTAGAGATCTCGACATTTTGTAATAACTATGGTCAACATTTATGTATTAAACAGTCGCTGATATAGAGTGAAAAATATATTTTAATAATTAAATACATGTAAGGTTAGGTATAGCATTAGGTCGAACATTCTAGGAGGAGCACACAATAACATGAAACTACGTGCAAAAACGAGCTACATGAAAAACGCATCAAAAACGCAACCTTGCTCGACTCGATTTGCTAAATATTCCACAAACATTACTTGACTATACTGTGTACTGTGTAGTGCGCACGCTTACTCAGATTCACATGCACTATATCACACAAAAAACGCATCAAAAACGCAACCTTGCTCGACTCGATTTGCTAAATATTCCACAAACATTACTTGACTATACTGTGTACTGTGTAGTGCGCACGCTTACTCAGATTCACATGCACTATATCACACAAAAAACGCATCAAAAACGCAACCTTGCTCGACTCGATTTGCTAAATATTCCACAAACATTACTTGACTATACTGTGTACTGTGTAGTGCGCACGCTTACTCAGATTCACATGCACTATATCACACAAAAAACGCATCAAAAACGCACTATACTGATTTGTGCAGAAAAATTGTCTACATTTGTACACATGTCACTGTTATTAAAGGGAACCTGTCACCCCCCGTGCCGGGGTGACAGGCTCCCGACCACCCGTTAGAGACCCCTATACTTACCTCATCGCGCCGTGTCCCGCTTCTGAAGATGGTCGGGTCCCGGAGATCTCAGCCGCTGCAGCCCGGCGCGCGCGCTGAGAGATGAGTCCAACGCTCATAGAGAATGACGGAGCGCTGGACTCTCCTGTCATTCTCTATGGGTGTTGGACTCATCTCTCAGCGCGCGCACCGGGCTGCGGCGGCTGAGATCTCCGGGACCCGACCATCTTCAGAAGCGGGACCCGGCGGGATTAGGTAAGTATAGGGGTCTCTAACGGGGGGTCGGGAGCCTGTCACCCCGGCACGGGGGGTGACAGGTTCCCTTTAAATACAATTGATACATGTAAGAAATACAACAACCCTACACTCAATAGGGATACTAAATTCGACATATGTAAGTAGTGGTTTTATATGGGAACTGCACTAGAAATTAATACTATAGCAGATAAGGAAACACATGACGATACTTTGTGGTTTTTTTCAGGCCACATTCCCACGCCCGTGTCGCATGACTAAAACGATTATATTTAAGACCACTAACAGTGTTGACATTCATATGTGTGTTACATGTGGCTTAGGTGCGTTTTGGTTGGCCGAGACGACCATGTGCATTTCTAAGTCCAAGTAAAACATTTTAACACATCACATAAATATATAAACAGAGATATGTATTTGGGTTCGCATACATTACATATTATTAGACATATATTTACATAGATATATAGATAGAGAGAGAGGGATAAATAGATACACAGAAAGAGACTACACATCCTATTTTCGAAGTAAAACCATTCTAGAAAGATGAGTGTAATTCTTCGATCAAACTTACCTCTGCGATCAGGCGTGGAACATCAATGTCCCGCTGCCAGGAACCACGTCGCCCACGACCAGCACCACCATGCTCCACTCGCCGTGCCATCGCTCCAGATCGGGACACCTAAAAGGATGGTCACCTATTGAAGCCCATTCACTTGGGCCTTTTAAACTGAAGGGGCGTTACGCATTGATGAATTATTCTAATGAGAATCCAGATTGATCCGGCAGTAATCAGAGGTTCCGGCAGGCCCGAATGTTACTTCCTACGGTCGACTTGGACCATTTCGGCCCGGAAATAATGGTCTTGCTCATTTTTTACGGACCCGGATACAATCAGGCCAGAAACTCATACGGAGTGTGCACTGTGCAGCCGCATATCCTATACTTCCCAGCATACACACGAAACATCAAATATACGGCCGCACTATTACATCCGTACATACGGACGCACTATTACTACGTGTGAATCGAGCCTTAAAGTGTATTTGAGGGGACTGTGTGTTAGAAAGCCCCACGAAGCACCCCATTTCAGAAACTGCACCCCCTAAACTCTGCAAAAGCACATCCAGAAAGTTTTTTAACCCTTTAGGGGAGTCACAGAAATAAAAACTAAGTGTGTAAGAAATTTGAAAATTTTAATTTTCTGTGCAGAGATTTTATTGTAATCCAATATTTTTCATAATTATAAACCTATTACCAGAGAAATGCACCCCAATATTGATTGCCCCGTTTCTGCAGTTTATAGAAATACCCCATATGTGGCCCTATTGCGCTATTTGACGCAACCACAAGCCTCAGATATAAGGGAGCGCCTAGTGAATTTCAATGGCTCCGTTATTTTTGGTCATTTTTGACTGTACCACTTCAGGTTGGCAGAGGCTCTGGGGTGCCAAAACCTAAAAAACACCCCTACAGGGACACGATTTAGAAAACTACACCCCTCAAGGAATGTAACAAGGGGTGCGGTGAGCATCTGGACCCCACAGGTGCTTCACAGATTTTCCAAACAATATGGCTTGAAAAAAGACTAAAGTATTTTTTACACTAAAATGTTGTTCTAGCCTTCAATTTTTCATTTTCACAAAGGGATAAAAGGAAAAAAAAAAACACAAAACATGTAGCGCAGTTTCTCCCGAGTACGGAAATACCCCACATGTGGACATAAAGTGCCAAGCGGGCGCAGGACGAGCCTCCAAAGGGAAGGAGCGCCAATTGGCTTTTGGAAGCTGGATTTCACTGGAATGGATTTCAAGGGCCATGTCGCATTTACAGAGCCCTCATGCTGCCAAGACACTGGAAACCCCCCACAAGTGACCCCATTCTGGAAACTACACCCCTCAAGGAATCTAACAAGGGGTGCAGTGAGCATATGGACCCCACTGGTGACGGGCACAAATGTGGAACAATGTGACGTGAAAGGGAAAAATTTCATTTTTTCACTTTCATGGCACAAATGTGCCCGTCATCAAGGGGTTCATATCCTCACTGCACCCCTTGTTAGATTCCTTGAGGGGTGCAGTTTCCAGAATGGGGTCACTTGTGGGGGGTTTCCACTGTCCTGGCAGCACGAGGGCTCTGTAAATGCGACATGGCGTTCATCATCCATTCTAGCCAAATCCAACCTCCAAAATCCAAATGGCGCTCCTTCCCTTCGGAGGCTTGCCCTGCGCCCACATGACGCTTTATGTCTACATGTGGGGTATTTACGGACTCGGGGGAAATTGCTCTACATATATTGTGTGTTTTTTTCTCTTTTAACCCCTTGTGAAAATGATAAATTCAAGGCTAAACCAACATTATAGTGTAAAAATGTAATATTTCATTTTCACGCCACATTGTTCCACATTTGTGCCCGTCACCAGTGGGGTCCATATGCTCACTACACCCCTTGTTACATTCCTTGAGGGGTGTAGTTTCCCTAATGGGGTCACTTGTGGGGGGTTTCAACTGTCTTGGCAACACAGAGGCCTTTTGAATGCAACATGGCCCCTCGAAATCCATTCCATCCAAATCCAGCCTTCAAAAACCAAATGGCGCACCTTCCCTTTGGAGGCTTACCCTGCACCGGCATGGCGCTTTATGTCCACATGTGGGGTATTTCCGTACTCAGGGGAAATTGCTCTACACATTGTGTTTTTTTTTATCTTTTAACCCCTTGTGAAAATGAAAAAATCAAGACAAGATCAATGATTTAGAGTAAAAATTAAAAAAAAATTACACTAAATGTTGGTCTAGCCTTGATTTTTTTCCATTTCCACAAGGGGATAAAAAAGAAAATGAACACAAAACGTGTAGGGTAGTTTCCCCTGAGTACGAAAATACCCCACATGTGGACATAATTTGCCATATGGGCACAGGGCAAGTCACTAAAAGGACAGAGCGCCATTTAGAGGCTGGAATGGGGGATGGAGGCCATGTCGCAATTACAAAGCTCCTGTGCTGCCAGAACAGTAGAAACCCCCCACAAGTGACCCAATTCTGGAAACTACACCCCATAAGGAATCTAACAAGGGGTGCAGTGAGCATATGGACCCCACTAGTGATTGGCACATGTGTAGAACATGTGCCGTGAAAATAAAAAATACCATTTTTTTCATTTTCACGTCCCAAATGTGGCCGTCACCAGGGGGCCATATACCCGCTGCCCCACTTGTTAGATTCCTTAAGGGGTGTAGTTTCCAGAATGGGGTCACTTGTGGGGGGTTTCTACTGTCCTGGCCGCACAGAGGCTTTGTAATTGCATCATGGCATCCTCTAATGGGAATGGCGGCCATACCTACTTAGCTGGGGAAAAGGGACAATTCTAATTTATTTGGGGGTAATAGGCCAATTATTGGTTTATAAGGTTGGAAATGACAGGTGTCCATCAAACTCAACCTGTGTTGATCCAGAGGAAGGCAAAAAACCCTCGTGAGGCAGACGACAGTAGCCTCATCACAGGGGAAAAATTCCTTCCCGACTCCATAATGGCGATCAGAATAATCCCCGGATCAACGTGACCCCTGAAATAGGAATAAGGGACAGAATTTAGATAATGTAGAACCCCAGTGACGTGTGGTGCGCCTTGGAGCGATCCAGTATGCAGAGGCCGGGGGGATCAGGACAGGCGTCACACTGGAAAATGGTGTCCTTCCTGATCCCCCTGTTACCCCACACTCTGCACTTCTTCTGGGGTCTCCCTTTCTCCAGTGTGGGGGACGTCACCTGGAGAATGTTGTCCTGGTGCGATCCGGGGTCCTTCATATCCAGAAGCGCTGGGTCCGCTCCATGGCTGCTAAATATTAGGGCGTTATTACTACTTCTGATATGTTCGGATCGTGCCGCAAGCTACAGTTAGTCTCGGTGCCCAGGGGGGACCCCATCCAGCCCGCACTGGTTTCATTCCTACCCCTTAGGAAAAAAAGAGTTTTTTGAGGCTTGGAAGTCATTTCTGCAATGTCCCATAGAAATTCCGAGATTCAATTGGGGAGCGCATATCAGGTGGGTTCAGGTGTGCCCTTCCCATACACGTGAAACTAAAGCCGATCCTGGGTGCCTAGGGTGCCTGTCATCCAATCCGCACTGAATTTCATTTCTAGCACATAGCCAAAAAATCGCCCCATTGACTTACATTGGAGTGCAGAAAAGGTCATTTTTTCTCGGTCCCTTTAAGAGGTAGGAGTTAAACAAGCTTAGGTCTGCGGTGCCCAGGGGGGACCCCATCCAGCCCGCACTGAGTTTCATTCCTACCACCTTAGGAAAAAAAGTCATTATTTTGAGGCTTAGAAGTCATTTCTGCAATTCCCATAGAAAATCAACGGCGTCTCTATTCAATTGTGTGGAGCGCATACAGGTGGGTTTTCTCTGCCGGCTTAAGAGATACACGTGAAACTAAAGCCGATCCTGGGTGCCTAGGGTGCCTGTCATCCAATCCGCACTGAATTTCATTTCTAGCACATAGCCAAAAAATCGCCCCATTGACTTAGGAGTTAAAAAAGCTTAGGTCTGCGGTGCCCAGGGGGGACCCCATCCAGCCCGCACTGAGTTTCATTCCTACCACCTTAGGAAAAAAAGTCATTATTTTGAGGCTTAGAAGTCATTTCTGCAATTCATCCTCACGGGTCTCTTTCAATGTGTGGAGGCATATCAGGTGGGTTTTCTCTGCAGGCGTTTATTCTTGTGAAACTAAAGCAGGTGAAGGGCCTGCCCTGGCACTGAATTTCATCCAATCCGGGGGCCATCACCACCATTGAATTTCATTTCAGAAAAGGTCATTTTTTCTCGGTCCCTTTAAGAGGTAGGAGTTAAACAAGCTTAGGTCTGCGGTGCCCAGGGGGACCCCATCCAGCCCGCACTGAGTTTCATTCCTACCACCTTAGGAAAAAAAGTCATTATTTTGAGGCTTAGAAGTCATTTCTGCAATTCCCATAGAAAATCAACGGCGTCTCTATTCAATTGTGTGGAGCGCATATCAGGTGGGTTTTCTCTGCCGGCTTAAGAGATACACGTGAAACTAAAGCCGATCCTGGGTGCCTAGGGTGCCTGTCATCCAATCCGCACTGAATTTCATTTCTAGCACATAGCCAAAAAATCGCCCCATTGACTTACATTGGAGTGCAGAAAAGGTCATTTTTTCTCGGTCCCTTTAAGAGGTAGGAGTTAAACAAGCTTAGGTCTGCGGTGCCCAGGGGGGACCCCATCCAGCCCGCACTGAGTTTCATTCCTACCACCTTAGGAAAAAAAGTCATTATTTTGAGGCTTAGAAGTCATTTCTGCAATTCCCATAGAAAATCAACGGCGTCTCTATTCAATTGTGTGGAGCGCATATCAGGTGGGTTTTCTCTGCCGGCTTAAGAGATACACGTGAAACTAAAGCCGATCCTGGGTGCCTAGGGTGCCTGTCATCCAATCCGCACTGAATTTCATTTCTAGCACATAGCCAAAAAATCGCCCCATTGACTTACATTGGAGTGCAGAAAAGGTCATTTTTTCTCGGTCCCTTTAAGAGGTAGGAGTTAAACAAGCTTAGGTCTGCGGTGCCCAGGGGGGACCCCATCCAGCCCGCACTGAGTTTCATTCCTACCACCTTAGGAAAAAAAGTCATTATTTTGAGGCTTAGAAGTCATTTCTGCAATTCCCATAGAAAATCAACGGCGTCTCTATTCAATTGTGTGGAGCGCATATCAGGTGGGTTTTCTCTGCCGGCTTAAGAGATACACGTGAAACTAAAGCCGATCCTGGGTGCCTAGGGTGCCTGTCATCCAATCCGCACTGAATTTCATTTCTAGCACATAGCCAAAAAATCGCCCCATTGACTTACATTGGAGTGCAGAAAAGGTCATTTTTTCTCGGTCCCTTTAAGAGGTAGGAGTTAAACAAGCTTAGGTCTGCGGTGCCCAGGGGGGACCCCATCCAGCCCGCACTGAGTTTCATTCCTACCACCTTAGGAAAAAAAGTCATTATTTTGAGGCTTAGAAGTCATTTCTGCAATTCCCATAGAAAATCAACGGCGTCTCTATTCAATTGTGTGGAGCGCATATCAGGTGGGTTTTCTCTGCCGGCTTAAGAGATACACGTGAAACTAAAGCCGATCCTGGGTGCCTAGGGTGCCTGTCATCCAATCCGCACTGAATTTCATTTCTAGCACATAGCCAAAAAATCGCCCCATTGACTTACATTGGAGTGCAGAAAAGGTCATTTTTTCTCGGTCCCTTTAAGAGGTAGGAGTTAAACAAGCTTAGGTCTGCGGTGCCCAGGGGGGACCCCATCCAGCCCGCACTGAGTTTCATTCCTACCACCTTAGGAAAAAAAGTCATTATTTTGAGGCTTAGAAGTCATTTCTGCAATTCCCATAGAAAATCAACGGCGTCTCTATTCAATTGTGTGGAGCGCATATCAGGTGGGTTTTCTCTGCCGGCTTAAGAGATACACGTGAAACTAAAGCCGATCCTGGGTGCCTAGGGTGCCTGTCATCCAATCCGCACTGAATTTCATTTCTAGCACATAGCCAAAAAATCGCCCCATTGACTTACATTGGAGTGCAGAAAAGGTCATTTTTTCTCGGTCCCTTTAAGAGGTAGGAGTTAAACAAGCTTAGGTCTGCGGTGCCCAGGGGGGACCCCATCCAGCCCGCACTGAGTTTCATTCCTACCACCTTAGGAAAAAAAGTCATTATTTTGAGGCTTAGAAGTCATTTCTGCAATTCCCATAGAAAATCAACGGCGTCTCTATTCAATTGTGTGGAGCGCATATCAGGTGGGTTTTCTCTGCCGGCTTAAGAGATACACGTGAAACTAAAGCCGATCCTGGGTGCCTAGGGTGCCTGTCATCCAATCCGCACTGAATTTCATTTCTAGCACATAGCCAAAAAATCGCCCCATTGACTTACATTGGAGTGCAGAAAAGGTCATTTTTTCTCGGTCCCTTTAAGAGGTAGGAGTTAAACAAGCTTAGGTCTGCGGTGCCCAGGGGGGACCCCATCCAGCCCGCACTGAGTTTCATTCCTACCACCTTAGGAAAAAAAGTCATTATTTTGAGGCTTAGAAGTCATTTCTGCAATTCCCATAGAAAATCAACGGCGTCTCTATTCAATTGTGTGGAGCGCATATCAGGTGGGTTTTCTCTGCCGGCTTAAGAGATACACGTGAAACTAAAGCCGATCCTGGGTGCCTAGGGTGCCTGTCATCCAATCCGCACTGAATTTCATTTCTAGCACATAGCCAAAAAATCGCCCCATTGACTTACATTGGAGTGCAGAAAAGGTCATTTTTTCTCGGTCCCTTTAAGAGGTAGGAGTTAAACAAGCTTAGGTCTGCGGTGCCCAGGGGGGACCCCATCCAGCCCGCACTGAGTTTCATTCCTACCACCTTAGGAAAAAAAGTCATTATTTTGAGGCTTAGAAGTCATTTCTGCAATTCCCATAGAAAATCAACGGCGTCTCTATTCAATTGTGTGGAGCGCATATCAGGTGGGTTTTCTCTGCCGGCTTAAGAGATACACGTGAAACTAAAGCCGATCCTGGGTGCCTAGGGTGCCTGTCATCCAATCCGCACTGAATTTCATTTCTAGCACATAGCCAAAAAATCGCCCCATTGACTTACATTGGAGTGCAGAAAAGGTCATTTTTTCTCGGTCCCTTTAAGAGGTAGGAGTTAAACAAGCTTAGGTCTGCGGTGCCCAGGGGGGACCCCATCCAGCCCGCACTGAGTTTCATTCCTACCACCTTAGGAAAAAAAGTCATTATTTTGAGGCTTAGAAGTCATTTCTGCAATTCCCATAGAAAATCAACGGCGTCTCTATTCAATTGTGTGGAGCGCATATCAGGTGGGTTTTCTCTGCCGGCTTAAGAGATACACGTGAAACTAAAGCCGATCCTGGGTGCCTAGGGTGCCTGTCATCCAATCCGCACTGAATTTCATTTCTAGCACATAGCCAAAAAATCGCCCCATTGACTTACATTGGAGTGCAGAAAAGGTCATTTTTTCTCGGTCCCTTTAAGAGGTAGGAGTTAAACAAGCTTAGGTCTGCGGTGCCCAGGGGGGACCCCATCCAGCCCGCACTGAGTTTCATTCCTACCACCTTAGGAAAAAAAGTCATTATTTTGAGGCTTAGAAGTCATTTCTGCAATTCCCATAGAAAATCAACGGCGTCTCTATTCAATTGTGTGGAGCGCATATCAGGTGGGTTTTCTCTGCCGGCTTAAGAGATACACGTGAAACTAAAGCCGATCCTGGGTGCCTAGGGTGCCTGTCATCCAATCCGCACTGAATTTCATTTCTAGCACATAGCCAAAAAATCGCCCCATTGACTTACATTGGAGTGCAGAAAAGGTCATTTTTTCTCGGTCCCTTTAAGAGGTAGGAGTTAAACAAGCTTAGGTCTGCGGTGCCCAGGGGGGACCCCATCCAGCCCGCACTGAGTTTCATTCCTACCACCTTAGGAAAAAAAGTCATTATTTTGAGGCTTAGAAGTCATTTCTGCAATTCCCATAGAAAATCAACGGCGTCTCTATTCAATTGTGTGGAGCGCATATCAGGTGGGTTTTCTCTGCCGGCTTAAGAGATACACGTGAAACTAAAGCCGATCCTGGGTGCCTAGGGTGCCTGTCATCCAATCCGCACTGAATTTCATTTCTAGCACATAGCCAAAAAATCGCCCCATTGACTTACATTGGAGTGCAGAAAAGGTCATTTTTTCTCGGTCCCTTTAAGAGGTAGGAGTTAAACAAGCTTAGGTCTGCGGTGCCCAGGGGGGACCCCATCCAGCCCGCACTGAGTTTCATTCCTACCACCTTAGGAAAAAAAGTCATTATTTTGAGGCTTAGAAGTCATTTCTGCAATTCCCATAGAAAATCAACGGCGTCTCTATTCAATTGTGTGGAGCGCATATCAGGTGGGTTTTCTCTGCCGGCTTAAGAGATACACGTGAAACTAAAGCCGATCCTGGGTGCCTAGGGTGCCTGTCATCCAATCCGCACTGAATTTCATTTCTAGCACATAGCCAAAAAATCGCCCCATTGACTTACATTGGAGTGCAGAAAAGGTCATTTTTTCTCGGTCCCTTTAAGAGGTAGGAGTTAAACAAGCTTAGGTCTGCGGTGCCCAGGGGGGACCCCATCCAGCCCGCACTGAGTTTCATTCCTACCACCTTAGGAAAAAAAGTCATTATTTTGAGGCTTAGAAGTCATTTCTGCAATTCCCATAGAAAATCAACGGCGTCTCTATTCAATTGTGTGGAGCGCATATCAGGTGGGTTTTCTCTGCCGGCTTAAGAGATACACGTGAAACTAAAGCCGATCCTGGGTGCCTAGGGTGCCTGTCATCCAATCCGCACTGAATTTCATTTCTAGCACATAGCCAAAAAATCGCCCCATTGACTTACATTGGAGTGCAGAAAAGGTCATTTTTTCTCGGTCCCTTTAAGAGGTAGGAGTTAAACAAGCTTAGGTCTGCGGTGCCCAGGGGGGACCCCATCCAGCCCGCACTGAGTTTCATTCCTACCACCTTAGGAAAAAAAGTCATTATTTTGAGGCTTAGAAGTCATTTCTGCAATTCCCATAGAAAATCAACGGCGTCTCTATTCAATTGTGTGGAGCGCATATCAGGTGGGTTTTCTCTGCCGGCTTAAGAGATACACGTGAAACTAAAGCCGATCCTGGGTGCCTAGGGTGCCTGTCATCCAATCCGCACTGAATTTCATTTCTAGCACATAGCCAAAAAATCGCCCCATTGACTTACATTGGAGTGCAGAAAAGGTCATTTTTTCTCGGTCCCTTTAAGAGGTAGGAGTTAAACAAGCTTAGGTCTGCGGTGCCCAGGGGGGACCCCATCCAGCCCGCACTGAGTTTCATTCCTACCACCTTAGGAAAAAAAGTCATTATTTTGAGGCTTAGAAGTCATTTCTGCAATTCCCATAGAAAATCAACGGCGTCTCTATTCAATTGTGTGGAGCGCATATCAGGTGGGTTTTCTCTGCCGGCTTAAGAGATACACGTGAAACTAAAGCCGATCCTGGGTGCCTAGGGTGCCTGTCATCCAATCCGCACTGAATTTCATTTCTAGCACATAGCCAAAAAATCGCCCCATTGACTTACATTGGAGTGCAGAAAAGGTCATTTTTTCTCGGTCCCTTTAAGAGGTAGGAGTTAAACAAGCTTAGGTCTGCGGTGCCCAGGGGGGACCCCATCCAGCCCGCACTGAGTTTCATTCCTACCACCTTAGGAAAAAAAGTCATTATTTTGAGGCTTAGAAGTCATTTCTGCAATTCCCATAGAAAATCAACGGCGTCTCTATTCAATTGTGTGGAGCGCATATCAGGTGGGTTTTCTCTGCCGGCTTAAGAGATACACGTGAAACTAAAGCCGATCCTGGGTGCCTAGGGTGCCTGTCATCCAATCCGCACTGAATTTCATTTCTAGCACATAGCCAAAAAATCGCCCCATTGACTTACATTGGAGTGCAGAAAAGGTCATTTTTTCTCGGTCCCTTTAAGAGGTAGGAGTTAAACAAGCTTAGGTCTGCGGTGCCCAGGGGGGACCCCATCCAGCCCGCACTGAGTTTCATTCCTACCACCTTAGGAAAAAAAGTCATTATTTTGAGGCTTAGAAGTCATTTCTGCAATTCCCATAGAAAATCAACGGCGTCTCTATTCAATTGTGTGGAGCGCATATCAGGTGGGTTTTCTCTGCCGGCTTAAGAGATACACGTGAAACTAAAGCCGATCCTGGGTGCCTAGGGTGCCTGTCATCCAATCCGCACTGAATTTCATTTCTAGCACATAGCCAAAAAATCGCCCCATTGACTTACATTGGAGTGCAGAAAAGGTCATTTTTTCTCGGTCCCTTTAAGAGGTAGGAGTTAAACAAGCTTAGGTCTGCGGTGCCCAGGGGGGACCCCATCCAGCCCGCACTGAGTTTCATTCCTACCACCTTAGGAAAAAAAGTCATTATTTTGAGGCTTAGAAGTCATTTCTGCAATTCCCATAGAAAATCAACGGCGTCTCTATTCAATTGTGTGGAGCGCATATCAGGTGGGTTTTCTCTGCCGGCTTAAGAGATACACGTGAAACTAAAGCCGATCCTGGGTGCCTAGGGTGCCTGTCATCCAATCCGCACTGAATTTCATTTCTAGCACATAGCCAAAAAATCGCCCCATTGACTTACATTGGAGTGCAGAAAAGGTCATTTTTTCTCGGTCCCTTTAAGAGGTAGGAGTTAAACAAGCTTAGGTCTGCGGTGCCCAGGGGGGACCCCATCCAGCCCGCACTGAGTTTCATTCCTACCACCTTAGGAAAAAAAGTCATTATTTTGAGGCTTAGAAGTCATTTCTGCAATTCCCATAGAAAATCAACGGCGTCTCTATTCAATTGTGTGGAGCGCATATCAGGTGGGTTTTCTCTGCCGGCTTAAGAGATACACGTGAAACTAAAGCCGATCCTGGGTGCCTAGGGTGCCTGTCATCCAATCCGCACTGAATTTCATTTCTAGCACATAGCCAAAAAATCGCCCCATTGACTTACATTGGAGTGCAGAAAAGGTCATTTTTTCTCGGTCCCTTTAAGAGGTAGGAGTTAAACAAGCTTAGGTCTGCGGTGCCCAGGGGGGACCCCATCCAGCCCGCACTGAGTTTCATTCCTACCACCTTAGGAAAAAAAGTCATTATTTTGAGGCTTAGAAGTCATTTCTGCAATTCCCATAGAAAATCAACGGCGTCTCTATTCAATTGTGTGGAGCGCATATCAGGTGGGTTTTCTCTGCCGGCTTAAGAGATACACGTGAAACTAAAGCCGATCCTGGGTGCCTAGGGTGCCTGTCATCCAATCCGCACTGAATTTCATTTCTAGCACATAGCCAAAAAATCGCCCCATTGACTTACATTGGAGTGCAGAAAAGGTCATTTTTTCTCGGTCCCTTTAAGAGGTAGGAGTTAAACAAGCTTAGGTCTGCGGTGCCCAGGGGGGACCCCATCCAGCCCGCACTGAGTTTCATTCCTACCACCTTAGGAAAAAAAGTCATTATTTTGAGGCTTAGAAGTCATTTCTGCAATTCCCATAGAAAATCAACGGCGTCTCTATTCAATTGTGTGGAGCGCATATCAGGTGGGTTTTCTCTGCCGGCTTAAGAGATACACGTGAAACTAAAGCCGATCCTGGGTGCCTAGGGTGCCTGTCATCCAATCCGCACTGAATTTCATTTCTAGCACATAGCCAAAAAATCGCCCCATTGACTTACATTGGAGTGCAGAAAAGGTCATTTTTTCTCGGTCCCTTTAAGAGGTAGGAGTTAAACAAGCTTAGGTCTGCGGTGCCCAGGGGGGACCCCATCCAGCCCGCACTGAGTTTCATTCCTACCACCTTAGGAAAAAAAGTCATTATTTTGAGGCTTAGAAGTCATTTCTGCAATTCCCATAGAAAATCAACGGCGTCTCTATTCAATTGTGTGGAGCGCATATCAGGTGGGTTTTCTCTGCCGGCTTAAGAGATACACGTGAAACTAAAGCCGATCCTGGGTGCCTAGGGTGCCTGTCATCCAATCCGCACTGAATTTCATTTCTAGCACATAGCCAAAAAATCGCCCCATTGACTTACATTGGAGTGCAGAAAAGGTCATTTTTTCTCGGTCCCTTTAAGAGGTAGGAGTTAAACAAGCTTAGGTCTGCGGTGCCCAGGGGGGACCCCATCCAGCCCGCACTGAGTTTCATTCCTACCACCTTAGGAAAAAAAGTCATTATTTTGAGGCTTAGAAGTCATTTCTGCAATTCCCATAGAAAATCAACGGCGTCTCTATTCAATTGTGTGGAGCGCATATCAGGTGGGTTTTCTCTGCCGGCTTAAGAGATACACGTGAAACTAAAGCCGATCCTGGGTGCCTAGGGTGCCTGTCATCCAATCCGCACTGAATTTCATTTCTAGCACATAGCCAAAAAATCGCCCCATTGACTTACATTGGAGTGCAGAAAAGGTCATTTTTTCTCGGTCCCTTTAAGAGGTAGGAGTTAAACAAGCTTAGGTCTGCGGTGCCCAGGGGGGACCCCATCCAGCCCGCACTGAGTTTCATTCCTACCACCTTAGGAAAAAAAGTCATTATTTTGAGGCTTAGAAGTCATTTCTGCAATTCCCATAGAAAATCAACGGCGTCTCTATTCAATTGTGTGGAGCGCATATCAGGTGGGTTTTCTCTGCCGGCTTAAGAGATACACGTGAAACTAAAGCCGATCCTGGGTGCCTAGGGTGCCTGTCATCCAATCCGCACTGAATTTCATTTCTAGCACATAGCCAAAAAATCGCCCCATTGACTTACATTGGAGTGCAGAAAAGGTCATTTTTTCTCGGTCCCTTTAAGAGGTAGGAGTTAAACAAGCTTAGGTCTGCGGTGCCCAGGGGGGACCCCATCCAGCCCGCACTGAGTTTCATTCCTACCACCTTAGGAAAAAAAGTCATTATTTTGAGGCTTAGAAGTCATTTCTGCAATTCCCATAGAAAATCAACGGCGTCTCTATTCAATTGTGTGGAGCGCATATCAGGTGGGTTTTCTCTGCCGGCTTAAGAGATACACGTGAAACTAAAGCCGATCCTGGGTGCCTAGGGTGCCTGTCATCCAATCCGCACTGAATTTCATTTCTAGCACATAGCCAAAAAATCGCCCCATTGACTTACATTGGAGTGCAGAAAAGGTCATTTTTTCTCGGTCCCTTTAAGAGGTAGGAGTTAAACAAGCTTAGGTCTGCGGTGCCCAGGGGGGACCCCATCCAGCCCGCACTGAGTTTCATTCCTACCACCTTAGGAAAAAAAGTCATTATTTTGAGGCTTAGAAGTCATTTCTGCAATTCCCATAGAAAATCAACGGCGTCTCTATTCAATTGTGTGGAGCGCATATCAGGTGGGTTTTCTCTGCCGGCTTAAGAGATACACGTGAAACTAAAGCCGATCCTGGGTGCCTAGGGTGCCTGTCATCCAATCCGCACTGAATTTCATTTCTAGCACATAGCCAAAAAATCGCCCCATTGACTTACATTGGAGTGCAGAAAAGGTCATTTTTTCTCGGTCCCTTTAAGAGGTAGGAGTTAAACAAGCTTAGGTCTGCGGTGCCCAGGGGGGACCCCATCCAGCCCGCACTGAGTTTCATTCCTACCACCTTAGGAAAAAAAGTCATTATTTTGAGGCTTAGAAGTCATTTCTGCAATTCCCATAGAAAATCAACGGCGTCTCTATTCAATTGTGTGGAGCGCATATCAGGTGGGTTTTCTCTGCCGGCTTAAGAGATACACGTGAAACTAAAGCCGATCCTGGGTGCCTAGGGTGCCTGTCATCCAATCCGCACTGAATTTCATTTCTAGCACATAGCCAAAAAATCGCCCCATTGACTTACATTGGAGTGCAGAAAAGGTCATTTTTTCTCGGTCCCTTTAAGAGGTAGGAGTTAAACAAGCTTAGGTCTGCGGTGCCCAGGGGGGACCCCATCCAGCCCGCACTGAGTTTCATTCCTACCACCTTAGGAAAAAAAGTCATTATTTTGAGGCTTAGAAGTCATTTCTGCAATTCCCATAGAAAATCAACGGCGTCTCTATTCAATTGTGTGGAGCGCATATCAGGTGGGTTTTCTCTGCCGGCTTAAGAGATACACGTGAAACTAAAGCCGATCCTGGGTGCCTAGGGTGCCTGTCATCCAATCCGCACTGAATTTCATTTCTAGCACATAGCCAAAAAATCGCCCCATTGACTTACATTGGAGTGCAGAAAAGGTCATTTTTTCTCGGTCCCTTTAAGAGGTAGGAGTTAAACAAGCTTAGGTCTGCGGTGCCCAGGGGGGACCCCATCCAGCCCGCACTGAGTTTCATTCCTACCACCTTAGGAAAAAAAGTCATTATTTTGAGGCTTAGAAGTCATTTCTGCAATTCCCATAGAAAATCAACGGCGTCTCTATTCAATTGTGTGGAGCGCATATCAGGTGGGTTTTCTCTGCCGGCTTAAGAGATACACGTGAAACTAAAGCCGATCCTGGGTGCCTAGGGTGCCTGTCATCCAATCCGCACTGAATTTCATTTCTAGCACATAGCCAAAAAATCGCCCCATTGACTTACATTGGAGTGCAGAAAAGGTCATTTTTTCTCGGTCCCTTTAAGAGGTAGGAGTTAAACAAGCTTAGGTCTGCGGTGCCCAGGGGGGACCCCATCCAGCCCGCACTGAGTTTCATTCCTACCACCTTAGGAAAAAAAGTCATTATTTTGAGGCTTAGAAGTCATTTCTGCAATTCCCATAGAAAATCAACGGCGTCTCTATTCAATTGTGTGGAGCGCATATCAGGTGGGTTTTCTCTGCCGGCTTAAGAGATACACGTGAAACTAAAGCCGATCCTGGGTGCCTAGGGTGCCTGTCATCCAATCCGCACTGAATTTCATTTCTAGCACATAGCCAAAAAATCGCCCCATTGACTTACATTGGAGTGCAGAAAAGGTCATTTTTTCTCGGTCCCTTTAAGAGGTAGGAGTTAAACAAGCTTAGGTCTGCGGTGCCCAGGGGGGACCCCATCCAGCCCGCACTGAGTTTCATTCCTACCACCTTAGGAAAAAAAGTCATTATTTTGAGGCTTAGAAGTCATTTCTGCAATTCCCATAGAAAATCAACGGCGTCTCTATTCAATTGTGTGGAGCGCATATCAGGTGGGTTTTCTCTGCCGGCTTAAGAGATACACGTGAAACTAAAGCCGATCCTGGGTGCCTAGGGTGCCTGTCATCCAATCCGCACTGAATTTCATTTCTAGCACATAGCCAAAAAATCGCCCCATTGACTTACATTGGAGTGCAGAAAAGGTCATTTTTTCTCGGTCCCTTTAAGAGGTAGGAGTTAAACAAGCTTAGGTCTGCGGTGCCCAGGGGGGACCCCATCCAGCCCGCACTGAGTTTCATTCCTACCACCTTAGGAAAAAAAGTCATTATTTTGAGGCTTAGAAGTCATTTCTGCAATTCCCATAGAAAATCAACGGCGTCTCTATTCAATTGTGTGGAGCGCATATCAGGTGGGTTTTCTCTGCCGGCTTAAGAGATACACGTGAAACTAAAGCCGATCCTGGGTGCCTAGGGTGCCTGTCATCCAATCCGCACTGAATTTCATTTCTAGCACATAGCCAAAAAATCGCCCCATTGACTTACATTGGAGTGCAGAAAAGGTCATTTTTTCTCGGTCCCTTTAAGAGGTAGGAGTTAAACAAGCTTAGGTCTGCGGTGCCCAGGGGGGACCCCATCCAGCCCGCACTGAGTTTCATTCCTACCACCTTAGGAAAAAAAGTCATTATTTTGAGGCTTAGAAGTCATTTCTGCAATTCCCATAGAAAATCAACGGCGTCTCTATTCAATTGTGTGGAGCGCATATCAGGTGGGTTTTCTCTGCCGGCTTAAGAGATACACGTGAAACTAAAGCCGATCCTGGGTGCCTAGGGTGCCTGTCATCCAATCCGCACTGAATTTCATTTCTAGCACATAGCCAAAAAATCGCCCCATTGACTTACATTGGAGTGCAGAAAAGGTCATTTTTTCTCGGTCCCTTTAAGAGGTAGGAGTTAAACAAGCTTAGGTCTGCGGTGCCCAGGGGGGACCCCATCCAGCCCGCACTGAGTTTCATTCCTACCACCTTAGGAAAAAAAGTCATTATTTTGAGGCTTAGAAGTCATTTCTGCAATTCCCATAGAAAATCAACGGCGTCTCTATTCAATTGTGTGGAGCGCATATCAGGTGGGTTTTCTCTGCCGGCTTAAGAGATACACGTGAAACTAAAGCCGATCCTGGGTGCCTAGGGTGCCTGTCATCCAATCCGCACTGAATTTCATTTCTAGCACATAGCCAAAAAATCGCCCCATTGACTTACATTGGAGTGCAGAAAAGGTCATTTTTTCTCGGTCCCTTTAAGAGGTAGGAGTTAAACAAGCTTAGGTCTGCGGTGCCCAGGGGGGACCCCATCCAGCCCGCACTGAGTTTCATTCCTACCACCTTAGGAAAAAAAGTCATTATTTTGAGGCTTAGAAGTCATTTCTGCAATTCCCATAGAAAATCAACGGCGTCTCTATTCAATTGTGTGGAGCGCATATCAGGTGGGTTTTCTCTGCCGGCTTAAGAGATACACGTGAAACTAAAGCCGATCCTGGGTGCCTAGGGTGCCTGTCATCCAATCCGCACTGAATTTCATTTCTAGCACATAGCCAAAAAATCGCCCCATTGACTTACATTGGAGTGCAGAAAAGGTCATTTTTTCTCGGTCCCTTTAAGAGGTAGGAGTTAAACAAGCTTAGGTCTGCGGTGCCCAGGGGGGACCCCATCCAGCCCGCACTGAGTTTCATTCCTACCACCTTAGGAAAAAAAGTCATTATTTTGAGGCTTAGAAGTCATTTCTGCAATTCCCATAGAAAATCAACGGCGTCTCTATTCAATTGTGTGGAGCGCATATCAGGTGGGTTTTCTCTGCCGGCTTAAGAGATACACGTGAAACTAAAGCCGATCCTGGGTGCCTAGGGTGCCTGTCATCCAATCCGCACTGAATTTCATTTCTAGCACATAGCCAAAAAATCGCCCCATTGACTTACATTGGAGTGCAGAAAAGGTCATTTTTTCTCGGTCCCTTTAAGAGGTAGGAGTTAAACAAGCTTAGGTCTGCGGTGCCCAGGGGGGACCCCATCCAGCCCGCACTGAGTTTCATTCCTACCACCTTAGGAAAAAAAGTCATTATTTTGAGGCTTAGAAGTCATTTCTGCAATTCCCATAGAAAATCAACGGCGTCTCTATTCAATTGTGTGGAGCGCATATCAGGTGGGTTTTCTCTGCCGGCTTAAGAGATACACGTGAAACTAAAGCCGATCCTGGGTGCCTAGGGTGCCTGTCATCCAATCCGCACTGAATTTCATTTCTAGCACATAGCCAAAAAATCGCCCCATTGACTTACATTGGAGTGCAGAAAAGGTCATTTTTTCTCGGTCCCTTTAAGAGGTAGGAGTTAAACAAGCTTAGGTCTGCGGTGCCCAGGGGGGACCCCATCCAGCCCGCACTGAGTTTCATTCCTACCACCTTAGGAAAAAAAGTCATTATTTTGAGGCTTAGAAGTCATTTCTGCAATTCCCATAGAAAATCAACGGCGTCTCTATTCAATTGTGTGGAGCGCATATCAGGTGGGTTTTCTCTGCCGGCTTAAGAGATACACGTGAAACTAAAGCCGATCCTGGGTGCCTAGGGTGCCTGTCATCCAATCCGCACTGAATTTCATTTCTAGCACATAGCCAAAAAATCGCCCCATTGACTTACATTGGAGTGCAGAAAAGGTCATTTTTTCTCGGTCCCTTTAAGAGGTAGGAGTTAAACAAGCTTAGGTCTGCGGTGCCCAGGGGGGACCCCATCCAGCCCGCACTGAGTTTCATTCCTACCACCTTAGGAAAAAAAGTCATTATTTTGAGGCTTAGAAGTCATTTCTGCAATTCCCATAGAAAATCAACGGCGTCTCTATTCAATTGTGTGGAGCGCATATCAGGTGGGTTTTCTCTGCCGGCTTAAGAGATACACGTGAAACTAAAGCCGATCCTGGGTGCCTAGGGTGCCTGTCATCCAATCCGCACTGAATTTCATTTCTAGCACATAGCCAAAAAATCGCCCCATTGACTTACATTGGAGTGCAGAAAAGGTCATTTTTTCTCGGTCCCTTTAAGAGGTAGGAGTTAAACAAGCTTAGGTCTGCGGTGCCCAGGGGGGACCCCATCCAGCCCGCACTGAGTTTCATTCCTACCACCTTAGGAAAAAAAGTCATTATTTTGAGGCTTAGAAGTCATTTCTGCAATTCCCATAGAAAATCAACGGCGTCTCTATTCAATTGTGTGGAGCGCATATCAGGTGGGTTTTCTCTGCCGGCTTAAGAGATACACGTGAAACTAAAGCCGATCCTGGGTGCCTAGGGTGCCTGTCATCCAATCCGCACTGAATTTCATTTCTAGCACATAGCCAAAAAATCGCCCCATTGACTTACATTGGAGTGCAGAAAAGGTCATTTTTTCTCGGTCCCTTTAAGAGGTAGGAGTTAAACAAGCTTAGGTCTGCGGTGCCCAGGGGGGACCCCATCCAGCCCGCACTGAGTTTCATTCCTACCACCTTAGGAAAAAAAGTCATTATTTTGAGGCTTAGAAGTCATTTCTGCAATTCCCATAGAAAATCAACGGCGTCTCTATTCAATTGTGTGGAGCGCATATCAGGTGGGTTTTCTCTGCCGGCTTAAGAGATACACGTGAAACTAAAGCCGATCCTGGGTGCCTAGGGTGCCTGTCATCCAATCCGCACTGAATTTCATTTCTAGCACATAGCCAAAAAATCGCCCCATTGACTTACATTGGAGTGCAGAAAAGGTCATTTTTTCTCGGTCCCTTTAAGAGGTAGGAGTTAAACAAGCTTAGGTCTGCGGTGCCCAGGGGGGACCCCATCCAGCCCGCACTGAGTTTCATTCCTACCACCTTAGGAAAAAAAGTCATTATTTTGAGGCTTAGAAGTCATTTCTGCAATTCCCATAGAAAATCAACGGCGTCTCTATTCAATTGTGTGGAGCGCATATCAGGTGGGTTTTCTCTGCCGGCTTAAGAGATACACGTGAAACTAAAGCCGATCCTGGGTGCCTAGGGTGCCTGTCATCCAATCCGCACTGAATTTCATTTCTAGCACATAGCCAAAAAATCGCCCCATTGACTTACATTGGAGTGCAGAAAAGGTCATTTTTTCTCGGTCCCTTTAAGAGGTAGGAGTTAAACAAGCTTAGGTCTGCGGTGCCCAGGGGGGACCCCATCCAGCCCGCACTGAGTTTCATTCCTACCACCTTAGGAAAAAAAGTCATTATTTTGAGGCTTAGAAGTCATTTCTGCAATTCCCATAGAAAATCAACGGCGTCTCTATTCAATTGTGTGGAGCGCATATCAGGTGGGTTTTCTCTGCCGGCTTAAGAGATACACGTGAAACTAAAGCCGATCCTGGGTGCCTAGGGTGCCTGTCATCCAATCCGCACTGAATTTCATTTCTAGCACATAGCCAAAAAATCGCCCCATTGACTTACATTGGAGTGCAGAAAAGGTCATTTTTTCTCGGTCCCTTTAAGAGGTAGGAGTTAAACAAGCTTAGGTCTGCGGTGCCCAGGGGGGACCCCATCCAGCCCGCACTGAGTTTCATTCCTACCACCTTAGGAAAAAAAGTCATTATTTTGAGGCTTAGAAGTCATTTCTGCAATTCCCATAGAAAATCAACGGCGTCTCTATTCAATTGTGTGGAGCGCATATCAGGTGGGTTTTCTCTGCCGGCTTAAGAGATACACGTGAAACTAAAGCCGATCCTGGGTGCCTAGGGTGCCTGTCATCCAATCCGCACTGAATTTCATTTCTAGCACATAGCCAAAAAATCGCCCCATTGACTTACATTGGAGTGCAGAAAAGGTCATTTTTTCTCGGTCCCTTTAAGAGGTAGGAGTTAAACAAGCTTAGGTCTGCGGTGCCCAGGGGGGACCCCATCCAGCCCGCACTGAGTTTCATTCCTACCACCTTAGGAAAAAAAGTCATTATTTTGAGGCTTAGAAGTCATTTCTGCAATTCCCATAGAAAATCAACGGCGTCTCTATTCAATTGTGTGGAGCGCATATCAGGTGGGTTTTCTCTGCCGGCTTAAGAGATACACGTGAAACTAAAGCCGATCCTGGGTGCCTAGGGTGCCTGTCATCCAATCCGCACTGAATTTCATTTCTAGCACATAGCCAAAAAATCGCCCCATTGACTTACATTGGAGTGCAGAAAAGGTCATTTTTTCTCGGTCCCTTTAAGAGGTAGGAGTTAAACAAGCTTAGGTCTGCGGTGCCCAGGGGGGACCCCATCCAGCCCGCACTGAGTTTCATTCCTACCACCTTAGGAAAAAAAGTCATTATTTTGAGGCTTAGAAGTCATTTCTGCAATTCCCATAGAAAATCAACGGCGTCTCTATTCAATTGTGTGGAGCGCATATCAGGTGGGTTTTCTCTGCCGGCTTAAGAGATACACGTGAAACTAAAGCCGATCCTGGGTGCCTAGGGTGCCTGTCATCCAATCCGCACTGAATTTCATTTCTAGCACATAGCCAAAAAATCGCCCCATTGACTTACATTGGAGTGCAGAAAAGGTCATTTTTTCTCGGTCCCTTTAAGAGGTAGGAGTTAAACAAGCTTAGGTCTGCGGTGCCCAGGGGGGACCCCATCCAGCCCGCACTGAGTTTCATTCCTACCACCTTAGGAAAAAAAGTCATTATTTTGAGGCTTAGAAGTCATTTCTGCAATTCCCATAGAAAATCAACGGCGTCTCTATTCAATTGTGTGGAGCGCATATCAGGTGGGTTTTCTCTGCCGGCTTAAGAGATACACGTGAAACTAAAGCCGATCCTGGGTGCCTAGGGTGCCTGTCATCCAATCCGCACTGAATTTCATTTCTAGCACATAGCCAAAAAATCGCCCCATTGACTTACATTGGAGTGCAGAAAAGGTCATTTTTTCTCGGTCCCTTTAAGAGGTAGGAGTTAAACAAGCTTAGGTCTGCGGTGCCCAGGGGGGACCCCATCCAGCCCGCACTGAGTTTCATTCCTACCACCTTAGGAAAAAAAGTCATTATTTTGAGGCTTAGAAGTCATTTCTGCAATTCCCATAGAAAATCAACGGCGTCTCTATTCAATTGTGTGGAGCGCATATCAGGTGGGTTTTCTCTGCCGGCTTAAGAGATACACGTGAAACTAAAGCCGATCCTGGGTGCCTAGGGTGCCTGTCATCCAATCCGCACTGAATTTCATTTCTAGCACATAGCCAAAAAATCGCCCCATTGACTTACATTGGAGTGCAGAAAAGGTCATTTTTTCTCGGTCCCTTTAAGAGGTAGGAGTTAAACAAGCTTAGGTCTGCGGTGCCCAGGGGGGACCCCATCCAGCCCGCACTGAGTTTCATTCCTACCACCTTAGGAAAAAAAGTCATTATTTTGAGGCTTAGAAGTCATTTCTGCAATTCCCATAGAAAATCAACGGCGTCTCTATTCAATTGTGTGGAGCGCATATCAGGTGGGTTTTCTCTGCCGGCTTAAGAGATACACGTGAAACTAAAGCCGATCCTGGGTGCCTAGGGTGCCTGTCATCCAATCCGCACTGAATTTCATTTCTAGCACATAGCCAAAAAATCGCCCCATTGACTTACATTGGAGTGCAGAAAAGGTCATTTTTTCTCGGTCCCTTTAAGAGGTAGGAGTTAAACAAGCTTAGGTCTGCGGTGCCCAGGGGGGACCCCATCCAGCCCGCACTGAGTTTCATTCCTACCACCTTAGGAAAAAAAGTCATTATTTTGAGGCTTAGAAGTCATTTCTGCAATTCCCATAGAAAATCAACGGCGTCTCTATTCAATTGTGTGGAGCGCATATCAGGTGGGTTTTCTCTGCCGGCTTAAGAGATACACGTGAAACTAAAGCCGATCCTGGGTGCCTAGGGTGCCTGTCATCCAATCCGCACTGAATTTCATTTCTAGCACATAGCCAAAAAATCGCCCCATTGACTTACATTGGAGTGCAGAAAAGGTCATTTTTTCTCGGTCCCTTTAAGAGGTAGGAGTTAAACAAGCTTAGGTCTGCGGTGCCCAGGGGGGACCCCATCCAGCCCGCACTGAGTTTCATTCCTACCACCTTAGGAAAAAAAGTCATTATTTTGAGGCTTAGAAGTCATTTCTGCAATTCCCATAGAAAATCAACGGCGTCTCTATTCAATTGTGTGGAGCGCATATCAGGTGGGTTTTCTCTGCCGGCTTAAGAGATACACGTGAAACTAAAGCCGATCCTGGGTGCCTAGGGTGCCTGTCATCCAATCCGCACTGAATTTCATTTCTAGCACATAGCCAAAAAATCGCCCCATTGACTTACATTGGAGTGCAGAAAAGGTCATTTTTTCTCGGTCCCTTTAAGAGGTAGGAGTTAAACAAGCTTAGGTCTGCGGTGCCCAGGGGGGACCCCATCCAGCCCGCACTGAGTTTCATTCCTACCACCTTAGGAAAAAAAGTCATTATTTTGAGGCTTAGAAGTCATTTCTGCAATTCCCATAGAAAATCAACGGCGTCTCTATTCAATTGTGTGGAGCGCATATCAGGTGGGTTTTCTCTGCCGGCTTAAGAGATACACGTGAAACTAAAGCCGATCCTGGGTGCCTAGGGTGCCTGTCATCCAATCCGCACTGAATTTCATTTCTAGCACATAGCCAAAAAATCGCCCCATTGACTTACATTGGAGTGCAGAAAAGGTCATTTTTTCTCGGTCCCTTTAAGAGGTAGGAGTTAAACAAGCTTAGGTCTGCGGTGCCCAGGGGGGACCCCATCCAGCCCGCACTGAGTTTCATTCCTACCACCTTAGGAAAAAAAGTCATTATTTTGAGGCTTAGAAGTCATTTCTGCAATTCCCATAGAAAATCAACGGCGTCTCTATTCAATTGTGTGGAGCGCATATCAGGTGGGTTTTCTCTGCCGGCTTAAGAGATACACGTGAAACTAAAGCCGATCCTGGGTGCCTAGGGTGCCTGTCATCCAATCCGCACTGAATTTCATTTCTAGCACATAGCCAAAAAATCGCCCCATTGACTTACATTGGAGTGCAGAAAAGGTCATTTTTTCTCGGTCCCTTTAAGAGGTAGGAGTTAAACAAGCTTAGGTCTGCGGTGCCCAGGGGGGACCCCATCCAGCCCGCACTGAGTTTCATTCCTACCACCTTAGGAAAAAAAGTCATTATTTTGAGGCTTAGAAGTCATTTCTGCAATTCCCATAGAAAATCAACGGCGTCTCTATTCAATTGTGTGGAGCGCATATCAGGTGGGTTTTCTCTGCCGGCTTAAGAGATACACGTGAAACTAAAGCCGATCCTGGGTGCCTAGGGTGCCTGTCATCCAATCCGCACTGAATTTCATTTCTAGCACATAGCCAAAAAATCGCCCCATTGACTTACATTGGAGTGCAGAAAAGGTCATTTTTTCTCGGTCCCTTTAAGAGGTAGGAGTTAAACAAGCTTAGGTCTGCGGTGCCCAGGGGGGACCCCATCCAGCCCGCACTGAGTTTCATTCCTACCACCTTAGGAAAAAAAGTCATTATTTTGAGGCTTAGAAGTCATTTCTGCAATTCCCATAGAAAATCAACGGCGTCTCTATTCAATTGTGTGGAGCGCATATCAGGTGGGTTTTCTCTGCCGGCTTAAGAGATACACGTGAAACTAAAGCCGATCCTGGGTGCCTAGGGTGCCTGTCATCCAATCCGCACTGAATTTCATTTCTAGCACATAGCCAAAAAATCGCCCCATTGACTTACATTGGAGTGCAGAAAAGGTCATTTTTTCTCGGTCCCTTTAAGAGGTAGGAGTTAAACAAGCTTAGGTCTGCGGTGCCCAGGGGGGACCCCATCCAGCCCGCACTGAGTTTCATTCCTACCACCTTAGGAAAAAAAGTCATTATTTTGAGGCTTAGAAGTCATTTCTGCAATTCCCATAGAAAATCAACGGCGTCTCTATTCAATTGTGTGGAGCGCATATCAGGTGGGTTTTCTCTGCCGGCTTAAGAGATACACGTGAAACTAAAGCCGATCCTGGGTGCCTAGGGTGCCTGTCATCCAATCCGCACTGAATTTCATTTCTAGCACATAGCCAAAAAATCGCCCCATTGACTTACATTGGAGTGCAGAAAAGGTCATTTTTTCTCGGTCCCTTTAAGAGGTAGGAGTTAAACAAGCTTAGGTCTGCGGTGCCCAGGGGGGACCCCATCCAGCCCGCACTGAGTTTCATTCCTACCACCTTAGGAAAAAAAGTCATTATTTTGAGGCTTAGAAGTCATTTCTGCAATTCCCATAGAAAATCAACGGCGTCTCTATTCAATTGTGTGGAGCGCATATCAGGTGGGTTTTCTCTGCCGGCTTAAGAGATACACGTGAAACTAAAGCCGATCCTGGGTGCCTAGGGTGCCTGTCATCCAATCCGCACTGAATTTCATTTCTAGCACATAGCCAAAAAATCGCCCCATTGACTTACATTGGAGTGCAGAAAAGGTCATTTTTTCTCGGTCCCTTTAAGAGGTAGGAGTTAAACAAGCTTAGGTCTGCGGTGCCCAGGGGGGACCCCATCCAGCCCGCACTGAGTTTCATTCCTACCACCTTAGGAAAAAAAGTCATTATTTTGAGGCTTAGAAGTCATTTCTGCAATTCCCATAGAAAATCAACGGCGTCTCTATTCAATTGTGTGGAGCGCATATCAGGTGGGTTTTCTCTGCCGGCTTAAGAGATACACGTGAAACTAAAGCCGATCCTGGGTGCCTAGGGTGCCTGTCATCCAATCCGCACTGAATTTCATTTCTAGCACATAGCCAAAAAATCGCCCCATTGACTTACATTGGAGTGCAGAAAAGGTCATTTTTTCTCGGTCCCTTTAAGAGGTAGGAGTTAAACAAGCTTAGGTCTGCGGTGCCCAGGGGGGACCCCATCCAGCCCGCACTGAGTTTCATTCCTACCACCTTAGGAAAAAAAGTCATTATTTTGAGGCTTAGAAGTCATTTCTGCAATTCCCATAGAAAATCAACGGCGTCTCTATTCAATTGTGTGGAGCGCATATCAGGTGGGTTTTCTCTGCCGGCTTAAGAGATACACATGAAACTAAAGCCGATCCTGGGTGCCTAGGGTGCCTGTCATCCAATCCGCACTGAATTTCATTTCTAGCACATAGCCAAAAAATCGCCCCATTGACTTACATTGGAGTGCAGAAAAGGTCATTTTTTCTCGGTCCCTTTAAGAGGTAGGAGTTAAACAAGCTTAGGTCTGCGGTGCCCAGGGGGGACCCCATCCAGCCCGCACTGAGTTTCATTCCTACCACCTTAGGAAAAAAAGTCATTATTTTGAGGCTTAGAAGTCATTTCTGCAATTCCCATAGAAAATCAT
>NW_027208689.1:0-49251 GCF_027789765.1 Dendropsophus ebraccatus
ACCTGAGGTGACTGCGGACCCTGTATTTACCCATGTGATGCTGCTGAGGGTGATGGAGGGTCCTGTAGTTACCCCGGGTGAGCTGGACTGAGGGATGGAGGATCCTGTAGTAACCCTGGTGATGCTGCCATGATGGTGATGGGGACCATGCATTACCCCCTAGTGATGATGCTACCTGAGTGAGGCGGACCCTGTATTAACCCCTGGTGATGCTGCCTGAGGTGATGGCGGACCTGTATTACCCCTCGGTGATGCTGCCTGAGGTGATGGCGGACACTGTATTACACCTGGTGAGCTACCTGAAGTGGTGATGGCCGACCCTGTATTACCCCCTGGTGATGCTATGCTGAGGTGATTGGCGGGACCCTGTATTACCCCTGGTGATGCTGCCTGAGGTGTGGCGGCTCCTGTATTACCCCCTGGTAAATGCTGCCCATGAGGTGATGGCGGATCCTGTATTACCCCTGGTGATGCTGCTTGTGGTGATGGCGGCCATGTATTACCCCTGGTGATGCTTGCCTGAGGTGATGGCGGACACCTGTATTACCCATGGTGATGCTTGCCTGAGGTAGATGGCGGAACCTGTATTACCCCCTGGTAATGCCTGCCTGAGGTGATGGGGATCATGTTAGTACCCCTGGTGAATGCTGCCTGATAGGTGATGGCGGATCTGTATTACCCCCTAGGGATGCTGCCTGAGGTTATGGAGGACCCTGTAATTACCCCTGGTGATGCTGCCTGAGGTGATGGCGGATACTGTATTACCCCCTGGTGATGCTGCCTGAGGTGATGGCGACCCTGTATTATCCCTGGGGAGCATTCCTGAAGTGAGGCGGACCATGGTATTACCCCTGGTGATTTGCTGCCTGAGGTGATGGCGGCCTCCCCATGTTGATGATGCCGAGGTGATGGCGGACCCTTTATTACCCTGGGGATGCGGACTGAGGTGATGGCGGCCCTTGGATTACCCCCTGGTGATGTGCCTGAGGTGATGCTTCCTCTCTGACAAGAATGGCTCGATATCTCCAGCTGTCACACTATGTCGGGTCGCCACCTGAGCGGTCTCCTGGTGGTCTTCCTCAGATCTCCTACACTGCATGTCTCCCCCTCCACCACAGTTACACTCATACTGAGAAATCCTCTCACTCGGGGATTTATGTGAGGCTCATTTACATATCCCAACCCCTTTTTAGATAGTCTCGGCTAACTGCTGCACAATCCCTCAGGAGGCAGATGGTTGCGCTGTTGTCATAAACTCCATGAATGACGGGGTGTAAAAAAGCGGAAACCTCTTTACCTCACACCATCTCTACCTCACACATCTCTAATCATTTAAACCCCACCATAAAACAAACAGCACAGGGCACAGTAGAGACAGGCACAGAACACAGAGATAGACAGGACAGAGAGAGAGACAGCACAGGTCACAGAGAGAGACGCACAGAACACAAGAGAGAGACAGGACAGAGAGAGAGGACAGGACAGAGAGAGACAGCACAGGAGACCGAGAGAGACAGCACAGGACGAGAGAGAGAGAGAAAGCACAGGACAGAGAGAGAGAGAGAGAGAGAAGAGACAGCACAGGACATAGAGAGAGAGAGCCAGCACAGGACCCAGAGAGAGAGACAGCACAGGACCCAGAGAGAGAAGACAGCAAAGGAACAGAGAGAGCAGACAGAACAGGACACAGAGAGAGAGACAGCACAGGACACAGAGACGAGAGACAGACAGGACACCCAGAGAGAGAGGACAGCACAGGACCAGAGAGAGAGACAGCACAGGACAGAGAGAGAGACAGCACAGGACACAGAGAGAGAAGACAGCACAGGGACACAGAGAGAGAGACAGACAGGACACAGAGAGAGAGAGACAGCACAGGACACAGAGAGAGAGACAGCACAGGACACAGATGAGAGACAGCACAGGACCACACTGGGAGGAGAGAGCCAGCACAGGACAACGAGGAGAGAGACAGCACAGGGACACAGAGAGAGAGAGACAGCACAGGACACAGAGGGAGAGACAGCACAGGCACAGAGAGAGACAGCACAGGTACACAGAGAGAGGACAGCACAGGACACAGCCGAGAGGAGACAGAACCAGGAGACAGAGAGAGACAGCACAGGAGGACAGAGAGAGACAGCAAGGACACACGGAGAGAGAGAGACAGCACAGACACAGGAGAGAGAGGGACAGCACAGACAGGAGAGAGGACAGAACAGGTCACAGAGAGAGGACAGCACAGGACACAGAGAGAGAGACAGCACAGGAGACAGAGACGAGAAAGCACAGGAGACAAGAGAGACAGCACAGGACACACCAGAAAGAGAGATACAGCACAGGACACAGAGAGAGAGACAAGCCACAGGACCCACAGAATGAGAGACAGCACAGGGTCACAGAGAGAGACAGCACAGGACACACAGAGAGAGACAGCACAGGACACAGAGAGAGACAGCACAGGACACAGAGAGAGAGAGACAGCAAAGCGACATCAGACGAGAGAGACAGCAAGGATCACAGAGAGAGAGGACAGCACAGGACACAGACGAGAGAGACAGCACAGGACACATGAGAGAGAGACAGCACAGGACCCAGATGAGAGAGAGACAGCACAGGACACAGAGAGAGAGAGCAGACAGGACACGAGAGAGAAGCACAGGACACCGAGAGAGGACAGCACAGGTAACAGAGAGAATACAGCACAGGACACACAGAGAGAGACAGACAGGACACAGAAGAGAGAGAGACAGCACATGACACAGAGAGAGAGGACAGCACAGGACACAGATGTGTAGAGAGACGACAAGGACCCAGCGGAGACAGCACAGGACACAGAGAGAGAGACAGCACAGGACACAGAGAGGAGAGGACAGCACAGGACACAGGAGGAGACAGCACAGGACACAGAGAGACAGCACAGGAAACCACAGAGGCAGCAGAGACACGCCGACGACTGCAAAGGACCCACAGAGACCACGTCGCACAGAGACCGCACAGGTAAAGGCGGTGTGCCCGCTCTGCTATTATAGGCAGTATAGCGGGTCGTGCACGATCTGTTATGTATAGGCAGTATAGCGGTCGTGCACGCTCGGCTCTGCGATTATAGGCAGTATAGCGGTGTGCAGCTCTGGCTGGCTATGTATAGGCAGGATAGCGGTGGCATGCTCGGCTCTGCTATGTAGAGGCGTATAGCGGTGCGCTACGCTAGGGCTCTGCTATGTGAGCAGCTATAGCGGTGTGCACGCTCGGCTCTGCTATGTATAGGCAGTTTTATAAGCGGTTGTGCACGCTCGGCTTGCTTATGTCATAGGCAGTATAGCGGTGTGCACCTCGGATTGCTATGGCATAGCAGTATAGCGGTTAGTGCACGCTCGGATCTGCTATGTATAGGCAGTTTATTAGCGGTGTGCACGCTCGGACTCTGCTATGTAGCGGTGCGCACGCTCGGCGTATGATATTGTATAGGCAGTATAGCGTGCGCACCGCCTCGGCTCTGCTATGTATAGGCAGTAGATCGAGTGCGAATCGCTCGGGCCTGCTATGTATAGGCAGTATAGCGGTGTGCACGCTCGGCTCTGCTATGTATAGGCAGTATATGGTGTGCACGCTCGGCTTATGCTATGGATAGGCAGGTATAGCGGGGCGAACGCTTCGGCTCTGCTATGTATAGGCAATATAGCGTGTGCACGCTGGCTCTGATAGGTAAGGCAGTCGTATACGTGTGGCACGCTCGGCTGTCTGCTATGTATAGGGCAGTTATTAGCGGTTGCGCACGCTCGGCTCTGCTTATTGTAGCGGTGCGCACGCTCGGCTCTGCTAATGTATAGACAGTATAGCGGTGTGCACGGCTCGGCTCTGCTATGTATAGGCAGTATAGCGGTTGGGGGGTAGTGGGGGTCCCACGCTCGGCTCTGCTATGTATAGCAGTATAGTGGAGCGAACGCTCGGCTTCTGCTAGGATAAGGCAGTATAGCGGTGTGCACGGCTCGGCTCTGCTATGTATAGGAATATAGCGGTGTGCACGCTCGGCTTGCTATGTAAGGCAGTTATTATGCGGTGCGCACGCTCGGACTCTGCTATGTATAGGCAGTTATAAGGTGCGGCACGCTCGGCCTCTGCTATGTATAGGCAGTTAGCGGTCGTGCACGCTCGGCTCGGTCTATGTAATAGGCAGTATAGCGGCGCACGCTCGGCTCTGCTATGTATAGGCAGATAGCGGTGTTGCACGCCGGCTCTGCTATGTACGAGCAGCAGCAGTGTAACATGATGCCGGACTCTGGCGCGGAGACACAACCCTCTCATGAACATGTTACGGTTATGTACTGAACACATCAGCTCTGCGTTTTATTGTCTGGATGGGGTAAGTAACGCGTTTCGGGCACATGAGAATTCAGCGGCCGTGCAGGAATCTACTCATCTTGATTATTCAGGACAGGATGAACTCCAAGATCCCAAATTTATTTCTCATGTTGGGAATAAACCCAGAACAAACCGATGTACACAAGTTTACTCATGGATGCTGCAGGCGATCATCATCTGGTCGGGGAACATAAACCATGAACTAAACCCAGTGCAATGTCAGAGGAGGAGGAGACTTAAAGGGCGACAACGAGTGGGAGACCAGAAGGGTCCCGGACCATTATAGATCACTATAGACCAGGACACCCTCAGTCACATCACTACACGTCACCATGGACCATGGACACCCATCAGTCACATCACTACACGTCCACCATGGACACCCATTCAGTCACATCACTACATGTCACCATGGACCCATGGGATACGCCCCCACCAATCAGTCACATCACTACATGTCACATAGGACATGGACACACATCAGTCACATCACTACACACGTCACCATGGGAAACCCATCAGTCACCATCATACACGTCACCAGACCAGGGACACCATAAGTCACATCACTACATGCCACCATGTACACTCCATCCGTAAATCACTTACATGTCACCATGGACACCCATCAGTCACACACTACACGTCACCCATGACCATGGACACCCATCAGTCAATCACTACAGTCACCATAGGGACCTGGACACTCATCAGTCACATCACTACATGTCAAATGGACACCATCAGTTCACATCACTACATGTCACCATGACACCCATCAGTCACATTCATACACGTCATAATGGACATGGACACCCATCAGTCACATCACTACATGTCACCAGGACCCTGGACACCCATCAGTCACATCACCACATGTCAACATGGACCCATGGACACCCATCAGTCACATCACTACACGTCACCATGGACCATGGACACCCATCAGTCACATCATACATGTCACCATGGACACCCAATCAGTCACATCAACACTACGTCACCATGGACATGGACACCAATCAGTTCACATCACTACACGTCACCATGGACCATGGACACTCATCAGTCACATCAATTACACGTCACCTGGACCAGGGGGGACACCAATCAGTCACATCACTACAGGTCACCATGGAACACCATCAGTCACATCATAACGTCACCATGGACCATGGGACAACCACAGTCACATTCACTTACATGTCACCATGGACCATGGACACCATCAGTCACATCACTACATGTCACCATGGACACCCATCAGTCAACATCACGACATGTCACCAGGATACCCATCAGTCACTACTACACGTCACAGGACCATGGACCACCCATCAGTTCACATCACTACTGGTATACCATGGACCATGGACACCATCATTCACATCACTACACGTCACCATGGACCCATGGACACCACTAGTACATCAATACACGTCACCATGGAACCAGGAACACCATCAGTCACATCAATACATGTCACCATGGACCATGGAATCATCAGCACATCACTACACGTCACATGCGACATGGAATCATCAGTCACATCATACACGCACCAGGGACACTCATCAGTCACAATCACTAACGTAACATGGACCATGGACACCATAAGTCACATCACTACACGCACCCATGGACCATGGACCACCCATCAGTCACATCACTACACGTCACCATGGACACCATCAGCACATCAGTACCACGGGTCACCATGGACACCATCAGTCAACTCCCTACAAGTCACCATGGACCCCATCTGTCACATCACTACAAGTCACCATGGACACCATCAGTCACATCACTTACCATGTCACCATGGCTACCCAATCAGTCACATCACTAAACGCACCAGGATACCCATCTAGTCACATCACTACACGTCACCATGGATTACCCATCAGTACATCACTACATGTCACCATGGACCATGGGGACACCATCATCACATCACTACATGTCACATGGACCATGGACACCATCAGTTCACATTCACTACATGTCACCATGGGACAACCCATCAGTCACATCAACTTACACGTCACCATGGGACCAGGACAACCATCAGTCTCATCACTACATGTCACCATGGACACCATCAGCAACATCAGTACAACGTCAACAGGACCATCGGACACCCATCAGTCTCATCACTACATGTCACCATGGACACCCATTAGTCACAATCAGTACACGTCACCCTGGACCATGGACACCCCATCAGTCACATCATACATGTTCACCATGAGGACACCCTATCAGTCACATCCCTACATGTCACCCATGGACCATGGCCACCCATCAGCACTTCACTACATGTTCACTGGATACCCATCAGGGTCACATCCACTACACGTCACCATGGATACCCATCAGTAACATAACTACATGTCAACCATGGGATACCCATCAGTTCACATCACTACATGTTCACCATGGATACCCATCAGTCACATCCCTACATGTCCACCATTGACCATGGACACCCATCAGTCACATCCATACATGCACCATGGACCCATGGACAACCATCAGTCACGCACTACACGTCCACCATGGATACCAATCAGTCACATCACTACATGTCACCATGGACACTCTATGAGATCCCGGTCACTCATCAGCCAAATGGAGCAGCTGATGTTGGCCTTCTCAGTGCAGGTTTACATATGTCAGACAGCCCATTCTAGCTCTCACCTCTTCACTCGTTTCAGGAATTCCCAGGCTTGAGGAACTTATTCTAAGGTATTCATGAAATATAATGTCTGTGTTCCATTTAATATGGGGGGTTTCTGTCTGTCTGTCTATGTTGGGTTGTATATGTATGTCTGATTTATGTATGTGGTTGGTGTATGGTATGATGTTGGTGTGCATAAATGTAAGTTGGTGTGTATATGTAGTATGTTGGTGTATGTATGTATCGTGTGTGATATTTATCATATTTTGGTGTATATGTACAGTGTATGCATGTGTGTATGTATGTTTGGTGTTTATATGTATGTTGGTTTGTGTGGTGTATGAATGTTGTTGGCGTGTATATTGTGTATGGATGTTAGCGTAATATATATGTGTGCTGTGTAGTATGGATGTATGTTGGTGTGTATGTATTGTTGGGTATCGATGTTTTGTGTGTATTTATGCATGTTGTGTATGTATTTGTTGGCCGTGTGTATGTGGGTGTGGTGTATGTATGTGGTGTGCATAATGTATGTGGTGTGTATATGTATGTATGTTGGTGTATTATTTATGTTGGTGTGTTATTTATTCTATTTTGGTGTATATAGGTATGTATGAATGTGGTATGTATGTTGTGAGTTAGGTATGATCTTTCCTGTATGATGTTGTGTGTATAGCTATTGTATGTTGGTTTGTGTGTGTATGTTGGCGGGGTATATGTGTGTATGTAGATGTTAGCGTATATGTGTGTGTAAAGTATGTATGGATGTTGTATGGTGGTATGGATGCATGTTGTGTATGTATGTTGGCGTTTGTATATGTGTGTGTATATGTATGTGTGTGTATGTATGTATGTTGGTGTACTATGTATGAATGTGTGTGTATGTATGTGTGTGTAGTGTATATGTATGTATGGTAGTTTGTGTTATGTATGGATGTATGTTGGGTGTGTATGTATGTTGATGTAATATATGTGTGTGTATGTATGCATGTGGTGTGTATGTATGTTGGGTGTGTATTAGATATATATATCTTATATTAGATAATAGATATATATATATATGTATGTATGTTCAATTCTTCCAGTTTTAAGGTGTCCTATCTGCTTAGTGAATCTTCAACTACTTTAGGTTGTTGAGTTTGTGCCGACTGCAGTTATTTCCCTTTTCTCCCTCTAATCCATTGTTGAGGCCTAAAGGCCCTATTCCACAGAACGAATGTCGTTCGTATTCGGACGATATCGGCCGCTACGAACGATAATTGTCCAGTGGAATAGAGTGCAACGATCAGCCGACATCGTTCATGTCGGCTGATCGTTGCAGTCGCTTGTTTTTCAACATGTTGAAAAACAAGCGACTGATACAGCAGCGATCGGCTGCCGTCGCTCCGTGATAGGAGCATCGGCAGTAGACGCGATCTCCGAGCAGCCTCCCCCCCCCCCCCCCCCCCCCCCGCAGCTCCCCGCCGCCCCTCCCGCACTCACCCGCGCTGGAATAGCGGCGGCAGCGAGCGGGGAACGAGGAGCAAACAAGCGCTGAGAGCTCCTCTTAACGACCGGTGGGAATAGGGCATCAGCCTGCGCTGCGGATTATAACAAGCATTCCGCATGCAGCTCTGGATGCAGCTGGAACATAACGCTTCATTGTAAGGATCAGTACAGGATATGGAGCCAAAGGATCTGCTTGTAACATTATGGCAAATTTAAAGTGGGAATCGGATCAACACGGGAGAAAGTGAGAACCGAGACATCGGGGAAATCTTTGACTTGTATTAGAAATGCGGCTAATTTATTTTGAAATATTAGAATTGTCATTTTTCTCAATAACTGAAAACTAATATTTTCTAAACAAGAGAAACACAAGACGGAAGATTTTCCAGTTCTTTCTACTGAGGAAAACGCCCATAAATATTATTTTTGCCGAGGATTTTGGCCGCAGCCTGAAGATACAAACAGTAAAGTAGAGAACGGGGTCGGGCGCTCGGCCAGAACATTTCCTGACAAATGAAGCCGAGTCTGTTTAACACATTCTGGACCGGTGCAGGATCCGCTGCAGTCACGTGACTCATGAAAAGCCGCGGACAAATATTGAGAAAGATCAGCGTTGATTTGTAAAGCTGCTGCTATTTTTAGCAATGTTTTCTATAAAACGCAGCCTGTATGTGTCCCATTGTCCCCGTGCTGCTTGCACTTTATTCTCAGCCATCCTGTTACATCTGAAACACATTGATACCCGCTCCGTGGGGTTAGATAACTGCTCCTGTCTGGATGTGATTGTCACTATCGGTTCATCCACACGCCGCACTCAAACAGAAAATTTCCTTTCCTGCTTGATTTTTGCACAAAAAAGTTTCTGACCAATAACAGGTGCAGTTGCCTCACACACCACAAAGCAAATACACTCCTTCCTCTCTCTTTTCTTAACTGTCCCACCGATAGGAAACATAGACCCAGTCACCTATATATATTATAGATATATATATATGGGGATGCACAGCACTAGGGGCTGTATATATATATTATATATATAAATATAGCCGCTAGTGCTGTGCATCCCCCATATATATACAGCCAGTCGGTCGCAAGGTCCCTTCTCTCTCTTCATCTGTACCCGACAGATCAGCAGCTCCAAGGCGAAGTTCCCGGGCAGCGCCACCACTGAGCTCAGGGTGCGCCGCGGCGGCTGGGACTTCCGGTACAGGGTGCGTGTCACTTCCTGTACCGGAAGTCCCAGCCGCCGTGACGCACATGAGCTCAGTGATGTGTCGCTGCCCGGGACTTCACCTGAAGCTGCTCGATCTGTCGGGGGCGGGGGCAACCACTCTTGTGATCGCAAGCAAAATGCTGCTTGCGGTCACAAGAGTGATTGACAGGGCGGGGAAGCCTATGGCTTCCTCGCGCTGTTGTCAATCAGAACACTGAAACCACCCGGGAGGCTTCCGCCGCTCGGCCACGGGTGTTGTATGGCAGTAAGTTCCGGGGGCCCAAAAGCACCGCCGGTAGTGCTGGCTGGGTTTTGGTGGGGCTTTTTGTGTGCTGGTTCTGTGACATTGGGGTTGCAGGGCGTGCCATGGCTCCCCTCCCTGACTGTGCACGCTTTGCGGGGGTTGGCGGTCGCTGACCGACACGGTGGTGGAGTTAGCGTAGGGACACGTTTGTGGACCAGAGGACCTGCGCGGTGGTACACGGGGCAATATGGCTGATCAATTCATATACAGACACTCTGTTGTTGATTTTTAATATAGGCCTAGCGGCATTAGTTATCAGCCATAGAGGGATGTGCAGCGGTTCCATTCTTCTCCAGTTCGTATTATAGTAGTTATATCCCGGTATATAGGAGCAGTATTATAGTAGGTATATTCTTATATATAGGGGAAGTATATAGTGGTTATTATTCCTGTATATAGGAGCAGTATTATAGTAGTATATCCCTGTAATAGGAGCAGTATTATAGTAGTTATATTCCTGTATATAGGAGCAGTATTATAGTAGTATATCCCTGTATATAGGAGCAGTATTATAGTAGTATATTCCCTGATATAGGGCAGTATTATAGTAGTATATTCCTGTATATAGGAGCAGTATTATAGTAGTTATATCCTGTATATCGGGAGCAGTATTATAGTAGTATATTCCCTGTATATAGGAGCAGTATTAGTAAGTTATATCCTGATATAGGGAGCAGTGATTATAGTAGTTATATTCCTGTATGTAGGGGCAGTATTATAGTAGTTATATCCATGTATATAAGAGCAGTATTATAGTAGTTATATTCTGTATATAGGGGGCAGTATTATAGTAGTTATATTCCTGTATATAGGAGCAGTATTATAGTAGTATATCCTGTATATAGGGGCAGTATTAAGTAGTTATATCCTGTATATAGGAGCAGTATTATAGTACTTATATTCCTGTATATAGGAGCAGTATATAGTAGTTATATTCCTGTATATAGGAGCAGTATATAGTAGTATATCCCTGTATATAGGAGCAGTATTATAGTAGTATATTCCTGTATATAGGAGCAGTATATAGTAGTAATCCCTGTTATAGGAGCAGTATTATAGTAGTTATATTCCTGTATATAGGAGCAGTATTATAGTAGTTATATCCCTGTATATAGGAGCAGTATTATAGTAGTTATATTCCTGTATATAGGGGCAGTATTATAATACTGACTTTCTTACAGTTTTGCACATATGGGTCGCGTTTTTTCAGTCATTTTTGAACTCCCCAATTTCACTTAGCAGAAATGTGTCCTGAGGGAATCTTGCAGAGGGGAGGCGATGGTTGACGCTGGATGCTTGCGCATTCCTTTATGACATGATGGCTTTATGATTATTAGTTTCTTGTATATTTAATTAACTTCTTTTCGTTAAAATTCTCCCTTAATATAAATTATTTGGAATTGTCGCATGTTCAGCATTAAAATTAATTTCCTGGTGGAGCGTTGTAGTAGATTTGTAAATGACCAGTTTTAGCTACATTTTCACTATTGTCGAGCATTGGAATTATTTTGATTTTCTTCCCTTCAGGTTTTTTCAGGATATTCTTTCTGTGTGTATATGAGGATCAGCACAATATATATAATTTTTTCAGATCTTGTATGGGCATTTTTTTGAAGTTTTCTCTTACTATTTGCGTGCAATGGAGCCATATTCATACACCATACTTACAATATTATGGACGGCACACTCGTGGCCCCTGAGAAAGTGGAGTATGTCGTCAGTATACAGTAAGAGTTTTTCACTCGGGACCCCCACACCAAATCCGTCAATTTCATATACTCCCTCAGTCTATTGCCAAGAGCTCAAATATAAAGAGCAAACAATAGAGGTGGACAAAGGGACATCCTTGACTGGACCCTCTGAAAAGTTTTGTACCAGTTTGTAGCACCATTATTAACTATGACCCTAGCTATACAAGGATGGCCACAAGCATCAAAACTACAACTCTCGCCCATGAACTGTTAGCAGGGCATGATGGGGGTCGTAGTTCTGCAACCTGAATGGCCACAGGTTGCAAAACTACTACTCCCACCAAGAACTGTTAGCAATTTCATCAAGGAATGAAAATTATTGCCTAAATCAAATGCTTCCATCGAACCCCCATTCCACCCTGTCGAGTGCCGAATGACAGAATGGAACGGGGGGGGGGAACACATCACAGGGCTATGGGGTCCGGGGACACATCACAGGGCTATGGGGTCCGGGGGACACATCACAGGGCTATGGGGTCCAGGGACACATCACAGGGCTATGGGTCTGGGGACACATCACAGGGCTATTGGGGGTCTGGGGGGACACATCACAGGACTGTGGGCCCCCAGGGGGGACACATCAGAGGCTATGGGGTCTGGGGGGACACATCGCAGGACTGTGGGGCCCGGGGGGCCACATCAGAGGGCTATGTAAATCCAGGATCACAGCATAAGAGAGATTGCTAATACTAGTTGGGTAGAGTTAGCCACTATATATAAGTCTTGCACATGAGTAAAAAAGAGGGCTGCACTCACCAAAAAGTCCTTCGGTTGATGCTTTATTAAGGTCAACAGCAGAGCAGTAAAATGCACAAGAAATAGCAAGCCACGGCCATTTCAGTATCAATGCATCAACCCGGAAGATGCGTTAATACGCGAAACGGCTGTCGTTTGCTATTCGTTTTTTTACTCTGCTGTTGGCCTTAATTAAGCATCAATCTAAGGGTCCATTTACACCGAAAGATTATCTGACAGATTATCTGCCAAAGATTTGAAGCCAAAGCCAGAGAAATGGATTTGAAAAGAGAGAAATCTGTCGTTCCTTTATGACCTGATCTATGTTAATAGTCCATTCCTGGCTTTGGCTTCAAATCTTTGGCAGATAATCTGTCAGATAATCTTTCTGTGTAAATGGACCCTAAGGACTTTTTGGTGAGTGCAGCCCTCTTTTTACTCATGTGCAAGACTTGTGCAAACCATTTGGGACGTGCACCACCTACCTTGTTCGTGTGGACCCACACAGTGGATATTTACAAGTACTCGCCCCCTGTGTCACATTGAGCGGTGGTTGCGTCTATCTCTATTGCTGACACTGTATATAAGTTTATAGGGTGAATACCAGGGTGCTGTTCTTCCTAGGCACTGACTCCTCTCTCTTCCCTGTAGACTATTATCTGGGTGTTAAGCTCTGATGTAAATTCTGGCCCCTCTTTTCATCTTTGACTTGTGTCGCGGTTATTTCTCGCCCTGGTCGGGCGGCCATGTATCACGGAATCGCCGGCCGTCTTTGCCTCTCTTGTCGCTCAGCTGTTTATTTTAGTGTGAGGATTTAGTGTATTATCTCGCTAAATTCGGCTCCTACAAGGAGATTGTTGTCCTTTGTATTCTCTCTATAATTGTTGGCTCGTATCGTCCACATCTGCTGATGTGTCAGTTGATGAAAAAATATGGTAAACAGTAATTTCTGACATTTTTTATAGAGGCGCATTCACCGTGTTCTGCCGGGATGCCGAGAATAAATAGCGCTGCTGGAAGCTCTTGGCTCCGGGGAGATGTATGAGCACGGGTAAACAGGATACAGCAAAAGAGAGACACATAGGTAAAGGGGTCTGCTGCCCCTGTAGTGCCAGGACCTGGCCGCACATCTGCTTTGGCCGGGAGGGCGTTGAGGTGGTATGCAGCAGGTGGGATCTGGTGTTTTGCTGGTTCACTTTGTCACAGTGGCCAGGAGTGGCGTTACCCACCCCCGGAGACATGGGCACTGGTACTTGTAAGGGTAGCACAAGGTATAGGTGCAGGTGTGTGGAAGAACGAGCACCAGAGTCTGGCACTTAAACAGGACAGAATCTTTACTCTAGTGCAATACAAGCAGCTCTCTGGGGCAGGTGCGGGGGTCAGAGTGCAGGTGCGGGGGTCAGAGGCAGGTTCAGGGGTCAGAGTGCAGGTGCGGGGGTCAGAGGTGCTTGAGGTAGGGCTTTGAAGGAAACGGTTGATAGGAGAATGTAAAGTTAAGCTTAGGAAAGTGTAGCTTGATGATATGGGTGCCCAGGGGACCGTCTTGGGGACTTTGTTGATGTACTCTGCCAGGATAGTGTTGAGAAAATAGTTTAGTCTACGGTAGAGAATACTCGTACTCGTGGTTAGAAGCACAATATAGAGAAGACCCCAGTCAGCGAGTGCCAGGTTTGTTTAAAACCAGCGCCAGCCCTTTACAACTAAGTGTAGCTAACTCCTCGAGACCTCCCAATGTAGTCGAGTGTAGAGCAGTAGGATACGACAGCTTAGGCTCTTTGTCCTACTGGGGATCAGTCTCTGGAACTCTTTGTATACCAGTGGCTTCTCAAACTGTGAGGGGCCCCCTAGTGGTTGGTGAGGCCCAGCTGGGGAGGCAGTTTTCACAAACATAATTATGATCTGCACAATCCTTTGCTGTTTGGAGAAATCTCAATTTTAGCAACATTATTAATTTATTTTGTACTTAATTTATTAGCATATAGAGCTCGGAGACAGGTGAAAGGCAGCCCAACCACTATTTTCAGCTTTTAGATGGACTTTCACCGCATACAGTGAGGCCCGGCACCCTCTTGGTCAGTCTGGTGAGGCCAGGCATTGCCTCGGTCTGTGGGTGAGGCTCCAGTAGAAAAAGTTGAGAAGCGCTGGTATAGGCAATTTACACACTAGGTAGAGTTTGGCCATTTTATACACGGGTATAATCTGCTATGATTTGGAGGTGAGGGAGACTTCCTGGGTCAGAGTACAGGGCTGTAGACCCCGCTATGCAGACCATGCCCCTCCCCCACTCCCCCTCCCACCCAGTACAGGGAGCTCTGTTACACCAAAGCAATGCCTTACACCAAGTCACTATTTTGAAAACTGTGAGCTCTTAAACCAAAACGCTCTTAATCCAAGGTACCACTGTATTTGCTTTTATGTTTATTCTGCCCTCCATATGATCTCTCTCTCACTCTCTTTTTCTCTCTCTATATATATATTATATACACTACCGTTCAAAAGTTGGGTCCCCCAAACAATTTAGTGTTTTCCATGAAAAGTCACACCTCTTCACCCCCAGACGTGTGAAATGAATAGAAAATAGAGACAAGACATTTACAAGGTTAGAAAATACTGATTTGTATGTGAAATAACATTGGTCTTCCATCACACTTTGCTTCCGTCCCAGAATCCTCCTTGTGCAGCAATCCAGCATTGCCACCTTTGGCATTCTAGCTATTAATCTGTGGGGTAAGCTGGAGAAATTGCCCCCCACGCTTTAGAAGCAGCTCCCACAAGTTGGAGGGGTTGGATGGGCACTTCTGGCGTACCATATGTCCAGCTGCTCCCACAAGGGGGTGGTGATCTGGTGACTGCGCTGGCCCCTCCATTACCTATGATAGAATACCAGCTGCTGCTTCTGCTGGAAATAGTTCTTGCACAATTTGAGGTGTTGTAGGGTATTGTCCTGTTGTAGGATGAAATTGGCTCCATCCAGCGCTGCCCACTGGGTATGGCATGGCGGTGCAGAGGGATAAGCCTTCCTTATTCACAATCCCTTTTACCCTGTACAAATCTCCAACCTTACCAGCACCAACCCCAGACCATCACATGACCTCCACCATGTAGAACAGATGGCGCCAGGCATTCTTCAGCATCTTCTCATTTTTCTGCGTCTCACAAACCTTCTTCTTTGTCATCCAAACACCTCAAACTTGGATTCATCCGTCCACAACACTTTTTTTCCCGTCTTCCTCTGTCCAATCTCTGTGTTCTTTTGCCCATCTTAATCTTTTTCTTTTATTGGCCAGTCTCGATATGGCTTTTCTTTGCCACTCTGCCCTGAAGCCCAAAATCCGGCAGCCGCCTCTTCACTGTAGATGGTGACACTGGTGTTTTGCGGCTACTATGTAATGAAGATGCCAGTTGGGGACCTGTGAGGCGTCTGTTTCTCATACTAGAGACTCTAATGTGCTATCTTCTTGCTTAGTTGTGCAACGCAGCCTCCCACTCTTTTCTACTCTGGTTAGAGCCTGTTTGTGCTGTCCTCTGAAGGGAGGGACACCGTTGTAGGAAATCTTCAAGTTCTTAGCAATTTCTGGCAGGAATAGCCTTCATTTCTAAGAACAAGAATAGGACTGTCGAGTTTCAGATGAAAGTTCTCTTTTTCTCGCCATTTTGAGCGTTTAATTGACCCCACAAATGTGATGCTCCAGAAACACAATCTGCTCAAAGGAAGGTCAGTTTGTAGCTTCTGTAACGAGCTAGACTGCTTTCAGATGTGTGAACATGATTGCACAAGGGTTTTCTAACCATCACAATTATCCTTCTGAGCCAATGAGCAAACACCTTGTACCATTAGAACACTGGAGTGATAGTTGCTGAATGGGTCTCTATACACCTATGTAGATATTGCACCAAAAAAACCAGAGATTTGCAGCTAGAATAGTCATTTACCACATTAGCAATGTATAGAGTGGATTGGTTTAAAGTTAGGACTAGTTTAAAGTTATCTTCATTGAAAAGTACAGTGCTTTTCCTTCAAAAATAAGGACATTTCAATGTGACCCCAAACTTTTGAACAGTAGTGTGTATGTGTTATATATATATATATATATAGTATATATATATATATAATATATACACACTCACTAACACACACTCTTTCCAGATTCTCATCCCTTATATTCAATATGCCTAGGTTTTGTGCATCAGTTTTGAAGCTTTCTCCAGTCCTTGTCCCTGTCTGTGCACCAGAGAAATGTCACAGACTTTGCAGGTCCTGAAGGGGGGGGTGGCGGTCCTGGTGGGGGGGGGGCACTTCATCTTTGGCACCTGCTTGAATATTCACCCTCCTGCTCTCTTACCCGGCTTAGTGGAAGCTCACTGGGCAGACGCATGAGGGTCGCAGCTGGTAGAAGCTTAATCACTTCTGCACTGGAAAGTTGTCCTTCTAGTAACAGGATCCTGCTGGCTGATTAGCGATCCCGGCCCGCGGAGCGCTCGGCTGATCGGACACTGCCGCATGTTCGCTCGGCCCTGTTCTTGGGTTACAGACACTGGAATATTCCGTTTTGGAAGGATCCTTGTTACATTTCTAGGAAAAGCTGTGACAAAGCATTTTAAGAGAGGGGAGCCCCAGATCCGATCCAGTCACCCCTGTCCAGACTATCTGCTTATCTGCTCGGTATTTCTATTGTCTGTAGTATTGTCTACAGACTGCGGCTCTCCACCTGTTCCAACACTACTTAGCATGCTGGGAGTTGTAGTTTTACTACCGCTAGAGAACCACATCTGCTATAGAGGAAACGGAGGGCCATTATCTGATGCGTGGTGTCCCACACGGGTGTTTCTTGTTAGGACACCTGTCGCAAAAGTCTTGTGCCACATAGTAAGTGGTAATGAGGTGCCTTCTCAGGTTTTACCACGAGATGTCACTGTATATACTTATATATGTTGCACAGCTGTAGTAAGTCATAGGTTATATTGTATCTTGTGATTCTGTACGCCAATGAGAGATGCTGTTCCTTTTTTCTACCTATCTCTACCCTTTCCTCTCATACACACTTTCTTCACCACTCACAGAAGCTGTTACATACACACTGTAGGAAGTAGTCACATGGGGAGACACTTAGTCAGTTCTTTTCTGAGTCTCTGAGAAGTAGATTAGGACACACAGATCAGGCATCCCTGCTAAACTTAGCCAGGAGCCTGGCTCTGCAAGTTTCCCTGCTCGGCACAGACCAGCTGTAGTGGACATGTATGGAAAACACAGACTTTAAGAGGAGGACGAGTCAGAAAACATCTCAACCCATGCCGTGAACATCTTTAAAAGTGCAGGACAGTATCCTAGACACAGAAACTGATCGGGATAGAGCAAAGCAGCCAAGGGCCTACGTACTCTATCTCGCAGGGCAGGTGACATTGGGACACGCTCGGACACTTTGCTTAAACTCAGGTAACCAGGACTGGGGCTTTTGTCACCCTCGTAGGGATGGGTCCCCGACAGTGAGGGCATAAAAGGTGGTTATAGCGACAAAGGTCGAAACAAGTCTCTCTTCTACTAAAGTTCTGGCAGAGCATATTACTAAATTGGGCTGAGACTCTCTCGACAAAGTCCTCTCCACTCTTCTGAACTCTGTACTCTACTCAACCAAGCTAGCACTACTGTTCCATTCAGCACTTTGGCAACTCTCAGTACAGATACAGTGACAGCAAGTCTGTATCAGTCTCACGTATTATACTATTAGGCCATGTTCACACAACATGGCCGCTGTTTGCAACGGCTGTGATTATTACAGAACTTACGTTGTGCTGAAGGCTGAGGGAATTCATGGCCGGAGTGTATGTATACACATACTACATATATACATACACATGGAAATACGATCCGGCCGGGATCCCTAGTGCCGCTAGTAGCGTCCGCAGAAAACCATGTCAGTTCAACAATGGAGTGAGCAGCTCCGGACGCATGCTCCATTGTGGTACAGTGGGGAATTCTGATACAGATGCGCACTGGATGCATCCGCATCAGAACTAAGCGGCGCTAAGGATCATCCGGGCGGTACTGCAGTACCAGCCAGGATGATCTTTTCTGAGACCTTCCGTTTCTGTGACCGGCCAGGTCACAGAACGGCCGGTCTCTTACAGCGTCTGAACATAGCCATATACTGTATTCTCAGAGACTTGTCAGTAAAGATAGTTGATTTATTCTACAGGGACTCAGTGATAATCGCACCAGCTCTTTAGCTTTTAGGTCCTCTCCCAGCTGGTCCAGAGCCTCGGCCATACCTGCACATCATCAATACTTGGGTACAGGAACAGGAAATTGGACCAAGGTTACATGGCATTTCCTTACATAATGGGGCATCAAATCAATATGGGGTCGTGCCTGGAGAGGCCACAGGTGGGGATTTCCTTGTGGGTCGGAGTCTGAGTTGCCATATGTTTTTGAACCAAAGCATCTCCATAAATGCCAAACACACCACCATAATGACTGATATGGATGAGCCGAGAGCTGAACATTGGAGGACCTAGTGGCTTTCCCGATACATGACCTCCAGCATGTCCTCCAACGTCCCAACCATAGAGGTTCTACCCAGTCGCATCTCATCTTTTTGGCCAAGCGCCCTTCACCGTATTTATCCTTCTGTGTATTATATTATGTGAAATCGGACGCCGTTACTAATCTCATGAAAAATGACTGTGGACATGGTGGATTACTGGCTTTGCTTTCTATCATTCATGGCACTCTTCATATTCCACCAGCACGGCAGCTGTCCAAACAAGACCGCCGAGTTATTATGGGCACGGTGGCTGCTCTGCGCTCAGGCTCTTCACCTGGGTTTACTATTAGCCCATAAGGAATATTAGCGCTCTACAAAGGATCAATGTGTCATTACATGATCCTCGGAAAGATTGTCCAGGGCTGTGGGATCTGCTGTGGAGGAGGAGGAGGAGGCTGAAGAATAGAGGAGGACGGGAAAATGTGAATACTGGTATGCAAAGGTTCACAATCTGCAGCTGTCCAGCCATTACAAACTCCCAACATGGCCCGATCTATTCTTACCTGTGACAATCAAACTCTGCCTGCCCTGACCTATGGCCCTCTTACCTTGGTATGACTGAGGTTTGCTTAAAGTGTAAAGCATCTATATGATACGGGGGTCTATGAGGGTCTATGCAAGAAACTCACCATTACAGGGTCTATGCAGGAAACTCACCATTACAGGGTCTATGCAGGGAAACTCACCATTACAGGGTCTATGCAGGAAACTCACCATTACAGGGTCTATGCAGGAAAACTCACCACTACAGGTCTATGCAGGAAACTCACCATTACCGGGTCTATGCAAGAAACTTCACCATTACAGGGTCTATACAGGAAACTCACCATTACAGGGTCTATGCAGGAAATCTACCATTACAGGGTCGATGCAGGAAACTCACCACTACGGGGTTATGCAGGAAACTCACCCATTACAGGGTCTATGCAGGAAACTCACCACTACGGGGTCTATGCAGGAAAATCACCATTACAGGGTCTATGCAGGAAACTCACCACTACGGGGTCTATGCAGGAAACTCACCATTACAGGGTCTATGCAGGAAACTCACCACTACGGGGTCTATGCAGGAAACTCACCATTACAGGGTCTATGCAGGAAACTCACCACTACAGGGTCTATGCGGGAAATTCACCATTACAGGGTCTATGCAGGAAACTCCCATTTACTGGGTCTATGCAGGAAACTCACCATTACAGGGTCTATACAGGAAATTCACTATTACAGGGTCTATGCAGGAAACTCACCACTACAGGGTCTATGCAGGAAACTCACCATTACAGGGTCTATGCAGGAAAACTCACCACTACGGGGTCTATGCAGGAAACTCACCATTACTGGGTCTATGCAGGAAACTCACCATTATTACTGGGTCTATGCGGGAAATTCACATTACAGGGTCTATGCGGGAAACTCACCATTACAGGGTCTATGCAGGAAACTCACCACTACAGGGTCTATGCGGGAAAACTCACCATTACAGGGTCTATACAGGAAACTCACCATTACAGGGTCTATACAGGAAATTCACCATTACAGGTCTATGCAGAAACTCACCATTACAGGATCTATGCAGGAAACTCACCATTATAGGGTCTATGCAGGAAACTCACCATTACAGGGTCTATGCAGGAAAACTCACCATTACAGGATCTAGCAGGAAACTCACCATTATAGGGTCTATGCGGGAAACTGCAGCTTCCTCCAGCCCTCTCCAGACTCACCCGCTCGCTGCTGCCGCATGGAGAGTAGTGGCAGCAGTGAGCGCTGAGACCGCTCGTTTGCTCCTCAAGTCGGCCCTAAGGGTCCTATTACACGGAACGATTTTAACGATTAACAACTAACAATGAACGATCGCAAACGAGATTGTTTATGTTTAACCTGAAATCGTTCACCATATTACACAGACGATGGTCGATAGTTACGTGATCGTTATTGGGATCGTTACTATGATTGTTATTGGGATCGTTACTATGATTGTTATTGGGATCGTTACTATGATTGTTATTGGGATCGTTACTATGATTGTTATTGCGATCGTTACTATGATTATTGCGATCGTTACTATGATAGTTATTGCGATCGTTACTTTGATCGTTATTGCGATCGTTACTATGATCGTTATTGGGATCGTTACTATGATAGGTATGGGGGATCGTTACTATGATCGTTATTGCGATCGTTACTATGATCGTTATTACGATCGTTACTATGATCGTCATTGCGATCGTTACTATGATCGTCATTGCGATCGTTACTATGATCGTCATTGCGATCGTTACTATGATCGTTATTGCGATCGTTACTATGATCGTTATTGCGATCGTTACTATGATTGTTATTGCGATCGTTACTATGATTGTTATTGCGATCGTTACTATGATGTTATTGCGATCGTTACTATGATCGTTATTGCGATCGTTACTATGATCGTTATTGCGATCGTTACTATGATCGTTATTGCGATCGTTACTATGATCGTCATTGCGTCGTTACTATGATCGTCATTGCGATCGTTACTATGATCGTTATTGCGATCGTTACTATGATCGTTATTGGGATCGTTACTATGATTGTTATTGCGATCGTTACTATGATTGTTATTGCGATCGTTACTATGATTTTTATTGGGATCGTTACTATGATTGTTTATGCGATCGTTACTATGATTGTTATTGCGATCGTTACTATGATTGTATATTGCGATCGTTACTATGATTGTTTATTGCGATCGTTACTATGATTGTTATTGCGATCGTACTATGATCGTTATTGCGATCGTTACTATGATTTATTCCTTCTTATCCCAGCAAAACAATGAACAATGTGCAATTACACTGAACGATTAGTGACAAATGTGTGGAACCTGAGCGAATGACGGGTAGAATTACAGCGAACGATTAACGATATTTTTAGGTTCAGATCTAAATCAACGATCAACGACATATGACGAATTTTTCGATCGTTGCCTGCAACTACACAGAGTATTGCTTAAATTCGAACTATATAACGAGTTTTCGCACGATAATCGTCACATGAAATAGGGGCCTAAGACTTTAGTCAGCCATACCAGATGCTCACAGTCAATCTAAGGGTTACTATTACACGACACGATAATAACTGTAAACAAGCGTCCATCTGCTAGATCGGCGCTCGTTTTCTGGGCCTATTACGTGGCCCGAAAATTGTTTAACAAGGGCTGCATGGACATCGTTACCGATGACAGGCCGCTCAGCCAATCAACTGGCCGTGCTGGTCCCGAGCTGCTCTGAAGCTGCAGCTCCGGCGACCCAGGGAGAAGTGGACCGCAAGAGGAGCCCTGGACCATGGATAGGTAATGTATGCACTTTGTAAATCGTCAGTTGCCGACCTCGCAACGCTAATACACGTAGCGATGCACAGAGGTCAGGTGTGAGAGAAAATCATTCCCCAGCCCCTTTGTTTTCAGGAGAAATAAGCCATCACCAGAGCTCTCTGGTGCAGCTTCCCCATCCCAGAGAACACAGGAGTCATCAGTCTTGCCGAAACGTTTCTGTGTATAAGGAGGGTGGCAGTGGATAGGAGTTGATAGCCATAACTGTTTTTTTTTTCCTATATAATGGATCCAGGCTGTGGATGTTGGTGACGAGGGCCGTTGTCTCTATAATAGATCAGGGCTGTGGATGTTGGTGACCTATCCGGAGGCCGTTGTCCTCTATAACGGATCAGGCTGTGGATGTTGGTGACCTGTCCGGAGGGCCGTTGTCCTCTATAACGGATCCAGGCTGTGGATGTTGGTGATCTGTCGGAGGCCGTTGTCCTCTATGTAATGGATCCAGGCTGTGGATGTGGTGACCTGTCTGGAGGCCGTTGTCCTCTATAATGGATCCAGGCTGTGGATGTTGGTGACCTGTCCGAGGCCGTTGCCCTATAATGGATCCAGGCTGTGGGATGTTGGTGACCTGTCCGGGGGCCGTTGTCCTCTATAATGTATCCAGGCTGTGGATGTGGTGACTGTCCGGAGGCCGTTGTCCTCTATAATGATCCAGGCTGTGGATGTTGGTGACCTGTCCGGGAGGCCGTTGTCCTCTATAATGGATCCAGGGGATGTGGATGTTGGTGACCTGTCCGGGGGCCGTTGTCTCTATAATGGATCCAGGCTGTGGATGTTGGTGATCTGTCCGGAGGCCGTTGTCCTCTATAATGGATCCAGGCTGTGGATGTTGGTGACCTGTCTGGAGGCCGTTGTCTTTTATAATGGATCCAGGCTGTGGATGTTGGGATCTGTCCGGAGGCCGTTGTCCTCTATCAATGGATCAGGCTGTGGATTTGGTGACCTGTCCGGAGGCCGTTGTCCTCTATAATGGATCCAGGTGTGGATGTTGGTGCCTGTCCGGAGGCCGTTGTCCTCTATAATGGATCCAGGCTGTGGATGTTGTGACCTTTCCGGAGGGCCGTTTGTCCTCTATAATGGATCCAGGCTGTGGATGTTGGTGACCTGTCCGGAGGCCGTTGCCTCTATAATGGATCCAGGGCTGTGGATGTTGGTGACCTGTCCGGAGGCCGTTGTCCTCTATAATGGATCCAGGCTGTGGATGTTGGTGACCTGTCCGGAGGCCGTTGTCCTCTATAATGGATCCAGGCTGTGGATGTTGGTGATCTGTCCGGAGGCCGTTGTCTCTATAATGGATCCAGGCTGTGGATGTTGGTGACCTGTCCGGAGGCCGTTGTCCTCTATAATGGATCCAGGCTGTGGATGTTGGTGACCTGTCCGGAGGCCGTGTCCTCTATAATGGATCAGGCGTGGATGTTGGTGATCTGTCCGGAGGCCGTTGTCCTCTATAATGGATCCAGGCTGTGGATGTTGGTGACCTGTTCCTAGGCCGTTGTCCTCTATAATAGACCAGGCTGTGGATGTTGGTGACCTGTCCGGGGGCCGTTGTCCTCTATAATGGATCCAGGCTGTGGATCCCTCTCCAAGTTTTCTCACCCACTAAAACCCTTCCTTTGGCAGAGAGGACGCGCGCGATACCAGCAGGATGTGCCAAGAATCACTGGGAGCCGACACAGATCATCCTTGGATATGGAGGAAACAATGTATTCTTGTCACACACAAATATATAGAAGCCATAAATCATGGAGCAAGAACTGAGGAAGCGTAACCCCCCCCCCCCAGACCGCCGCAACCCCCCCCCCCCCCCCCCCAGACCGCTGGCAGTGTGGAGGTCTCACATGGATGCTGCTAAAACTTTTCGCTCCAGTTACAGTCACAAATGCAGAAAAACATCCCGAGGAAAATCGCTCCTCTCCGCCATATCCTGGTTTATGATGTGGAAGATCTAACGATTTTACTGTCACCCCGGATCTGATGTTTCCCCATTCTTATATATTTCAGTTTCAGCTCCTCCCCGTTTACAAGACTCTGCTTGCTGTCAGGGACATAGTCCTGCTCACACAGAGTTTGTAACAATATACACACTGCTCAAAAAAATAAAGGAACACATGAAGCAAATCTGTACCCACAATCTGACCCCCCAAACCACTTGTACCGCCAGATAGCTGCTTTTCATCCAAGATCTGTCCTGGGGTCCGTTCAGCAGCTGATGCAGTTATTGTCCTAAAACACAACTTTTAAACTGGCAGCCCTGTGTCACATAGGTGTGGCCTAGAGTGTGTGTGCACTAGGCCTGCAGCGTTCCCTCCTTCCCGCCCTCTATCATTTAGGAACGCCCCAGGCAGGATTCCTACTAATCATCACCTGTCTGAACACTGCACAGGTGCCTTAAGGATCCAGCCCATGTGCGTGTTCAGACAGTGATGAAAAGGAGAAATTGTTCAAGGGGCATTCCTGATGATGAAGAGGGTGAAGAGGGCGGGACGGAGGGGTGTTGCAATCTAGGACATGGTACTCTGGCCCACGCCAGTTTGATACAGTGCTGTAAGTCAGAGTTGTTTTTAGGATAATCACCTGACGGACGGACCCCAAGGACCGATCTTGGATGAAAGGCAGCTATATGGCGGTACAAGCGGTTTGGGGGGGGGGGGGGGGGGGATTGTGCGTTACAGCGTCACTTTAAACAACACAAAAACAATATAACTGTGTGTTTAACACAATGAAAATGAAACTCTGTGTAATCCACTTAGGAAGCAGCAATGACTGACCGTTTCACCAGAAATTAGCGAGAGACACTCAGTAACAGAGGGTCATGCAGGCAACTTCTCACTACCTAGCTTTCTGGCTGATGTTTTGGTCACTTTTGAATATTGGTGCTTTCACACTCACGGTAGCTATATGGTATATACACCATTTGTACCATCTGTCCAGCACATATACAGCGGCTATATGGTATATATGGTATATACGCCATTGTTACCATCTGTCCAGCACATATACAGGCTATATGGTATATACAGCATTGTACCATCTGTCCAGCACATATACAGCGGCTATATGGTATATACGGCATTGTACCATCTGTCAGCACACATACAGCGGCTATATGGTATATACGGCATTGTACCATCTGTCCAGCACATATACAGCGGCTATATGGTATATACGGCCATTGTACCATCTGTCCAGTACACATACAGCAGCTATATGGTATATACCACATTTGTACCATCTTCCACACATACAGCGGCTATATGGTATATACGGCATTGTACCATCTGTCCAGCACATATACATCGCTATATGGTATATATGTAATACGCCATTGTACCGTCTCTGTCCAGCACATATACAGCGGCTCTATATGGTATATGTCATTGTACCGTCTGTCCAGTAAACATACAGCGGCTATCTATATAATAAAAAATCAAAGTCTGTCTGTCTGTCCTTTCTGTCTGTCCTTCTGTCTGTCTGTCTGTCCTCTATAGACTTCCAAACGCCTGAACCATTTGACCCCAAATTTGGCCCACAGATACATTGGGGTGCCCGGGAAGGTTATAGCGAATGGTCCCCGTCCCCGCAGATGTTACAGGAGGGGAGGGGGATGGGGAAAAAGAGAGGCGCCCCATAGAGATGAATGGGAAAATCTCCTCACTGCAAACCCAGGTGAATAATTAGCTGCAGCAGACACGGCAGTTGGAGCCTTAGCAACCTAAAGGATTACTGCTTTCATTTTCACAGGGAGCAATGGTTGCTAGGGAAGCTGCCTCACAACATCCACAGTAATAACTGGTAGACCCCCTACTCCATCTATACAGTACATGTATACAGGAGCCCCCTACTCCATCTATACAGTACATGTATACAGGACCCCCTACTCCATCTATACAGTACATGTATACAGGACCCCCTACTCCATCTATACAGTACATGTATACAGGGACCCCCTACTCCATCTACTACAGTACATGTATACAGGAACCCCTACTCCATCCTATACAGTACATGTTAATACAGGACCCTCTACTCCATCTATACAGTACATGTAATACAGGACCCCCTACTCCATCTATACAGTACATGTATACAGGGCCCCCTACTCCATCTATACAGTACATGTATATACAGGACCCCCTACTCCATCTATACAGTACATGTATATACAGGACCCCCTACTCCATCTATACAGTACATGTATATACAGGACCCCTACTCCATCTATACAGTACATGTATATACAGGACCCCCTACTCCATCTATACAGTACATGTATACAGGACCCCCTACTCCATCTATACAGTACATGTATATACAGGACCCCCTACTCCATCTATACAGTACATGTATACAGGACCCCCTACTCCATCTATACAGTACATGTATATACAGGACCCCCTACTCCATCTATACAGTACATGTATACAGGACCCCCTACTCCATCTATACAGTACATGTATATACAGGGACCCCCTACTCCATCTATACAGTACATGTATATACAGGACCCCCTACTCCATCTATACAGTACATGTATATACAGGACCCCCTACTCCATCTATACAGTACATGTATACAGGGACCCCCTACTCCATCTATACAGTACATGTATATACAGGACCCCCTACTCCATCTATACAGTACATGTATATACAGGACCCCCTACTCCATCTATACAGTACATGTATATACAGGACCCCCTACTCCATCTATACAGTACATGTATATACAGGACCCCCTACTCCATCTATACAGTACATGTATATACAGGACCCCCTACTCCATCTATACAGTACATGTATATACAGGAGCCCCTACTCCATCTATACAGTACATGTATACAGGACCCCCTACTCCATCCTATACAGTACATGTATATACAGGACCCCCTACTCCATCTATACAGTACATGTATATACAGGACCCCCTACTCCATCTATACAGTACATGTATATACAGGACCCCTACTCCATCTATACAGTACATGTATATACAGGACCCCCTACTCCATCTATACAGTACATGTATACAGGACCCCCTACTCCATCTATACAGTACATGTATATACAGGACCCCCTACTCCATCTATACAGTACATGTATATACAGGACCCCTACTCCATCTATACAGTACATGTATATACAGGACCCCCTACTCCATCTATACAGTACATGTATATACAGGACCCCCTACTCCATCTATACAGTACATGTATACAGGACCCCCTACTCCATCTATACAGTACATGTATATACAGGACCCCCTACTCCATCTATACAGTACATGTATATACAGGACCCCCTACTCCATCTATACAGTACATGTATATACAGGACCCCCTACTCCATCTATACAGTACATGTATATACAGGACCCCCTACTCCATCTATACAGTACATGTATACAGGACCCCCCTACTCCATCTATACAGTACATGTATATACAGGACCCCCTACTCCATCTATACAGTACATGTATATACAGGACCCCCTACTCCATCTATACAGTACATGTATATACAGGACCCCTACTCCATCTATACAGTACATGTATATACAGGACCCCCTACTCCATCTATACAGTACATGTATATACAGGACCCCCTACTCCATCTATACAGTACATGTATATACAGGACCCCCTACTCCATCTATACAGTACATGTATATACAGGACCCCCTACTGCCATCTATACAGTACATGTATATACAGGACCCCCTACTCCATCTATACAGTACATGTATATACAGGGGCACTACAGGTAGGTAGTACCAAACTGTGACTGGATCAAACACTGCCATACCAGACCCTGACCAATACCGGCCATACTGTGACTGGATAACACTGTCATAACCAGACCGACCGACCCAAATACCGCCATAATGTGGGACTGGGTAACACCATCATACCTCAGACCTGCACCAATACCACCACTACTGTGGACTGGATAACACCGCCATAACCTAGACCTGACCAATACCGCCATACTGTTGACTGGGATAACACCACTTACCAGCCCTGACCCACTACCACCATACATGACTGGATAACACTGTGCCATACACAGACCTGACCAATAACTACCATAGCTGTGGACTAGGGTAACACATGTCCATAACCAGACCTGACCAATACCGCCATACTGTGACTGAAAACACTGCCATACCAGACCTGACCAATACCGCCATACTGTGACTGGATAACACTGTTCATACCCGACTCTGACAATTACCGCATACTGTGACTGGATACCACTGCCACTACCAGACCTTGACCAATACCGCCATACTGTGACTGGATAACACCTCCATACCAGACCTGACCAATACACACCATACTGTGACTGGATAACACCTCCATACCAGACCTGAACCAATACCGCCATACTGTGACTGGATAACACCGCCACAACCAGGACCTGTACCAATACCTACCATACGTGTGACTGGATAACACTGGCCATACCAGACCTGACACAATACCACCATACTGTGACTGGATAACACTGGCATACCAGACCTGACCAATACCGCCATACTGTGACTGGATAACACTGCCATACCAGACCTGACCAATACCGCCATACTGTGGACTGGATAACACTGCCCATACCACACCTGGCCAATACCGCCATACTGTGACTGGATAACACACTATACCAGACCTGACCAATACCGCCACATTGTGACTGGAGAACACCGCCACACCAGACCTGACCAATACCAACACACTGTGACTAAATAGCACTGCCATACCAGACCTGACCAATACCGCCGTACTGTGATGGATAACATCGCTATACCAGACCTGACCAATACCGCCATACCCCCCTCGAAAAGACACCAGATTTTCTGGCAAGTCTCAATGGGAGGGTACTGCCCCTCTGCAAGGTGCTACCCTACGCACACAGACCATGGGTGCCTAATGTAAATACGACCCTGCAGGTATACAGGCCACTACAGGTATACAGGACCCAAAACTATACACTACAGGTGCACGGGACCCCACCAACTATATACTACAGGTATACAGGACCCAAAAAACTATACACTACTGGTATACAGATCCACCAACTATATACTACAGTTATACAGGACCTTCAAACTATGCACTACAGGTATACAGGACCCTGAACCTATATATACAGGTATACAAGACCACCAATTATACACTACAGGTATCCAGGACCCTCAAACTATAAACTACAGGTATACAAAGACCTCCACCAACTTACATTACAGGTATACAGCACCAACTATATACTACAGGTATACAGGACACCCCGAACTATACAGTACATGTATACAGGACCTTCACCAACTGTACACTGCAGGTATAACAGGACCTCCCTCAACTATACACTACAGGTATACAGCCCCCCAACTACACACTAAAGGTATACAGGACCCCCCAACTATACACTATAGGTATACAGCCCCCCCCCAACTATGCACTACAGATATGCGAGACCCTAAAAACTACACATGTGGGTATACAGAACCCCCTCCAAATATGCACTACAAGGTATACACAATTTCCATGATTAACTCAGATGAAACAATACCTTGAGCTTGGCTCCTGGGCACCTCAGAACAAATCTAATTAACACACTGACACTTATACACTGGGCAGCGCCGGCTACATTTTCTAGTCTATATAATAAAAAAATCAAAGTCTGTCTGTCTGTCTGTCTGTCCTCTATAGACTTCCAAACGCCTGAACCTTTTGACCCCAAATTTGACCCAACAGATAATGGGTGCAGGAAGGTTTTAGCGAGTCCCGTCCCCCGCCAGATGTACAGGAGGGGAGGGGGAGGGGGGAAGAGTGGCGCCCTATAAAGATGAATGGGAAAATCTCCTCACTGCACACACAGGTGATTAATTAGCTGCAGCAGACACGGCAGTTGGAGCCTTAGCAAACCAATAGGATTACTGCTTTCATTTTCACAGGGAGCAATGGTTGCTAGGGAAGCTTGCCTCAACAACATCCACAGTAATAAATGGTAGACCCCCTACTCCATCTATACAGTACATGTATACAGGGCCCCCTACTCCATCTATATAGTACATGTATATACAGGGCCCCCTACTCCATGTATACAGTCATGTATATACAGGGCCCCCTACTCATCTATACAGTACACTGTATATACAGGACCCCCTACTCCATCTATACAATATATGTATTACAGGGCCCCCCTACTCCATCTATACAGTACATGTATACAGGGCCCCCTACTCCATCTATACAGTACATGTATATACAGGACCCCCTACTCCATCTGTACAATACATGTACAGGTGGTCCTCGACTTACGACGTTGATCCGTTCTTGCGCGGCGTCGTAAACGAATTTCGACGTAAGTCGGATCATACATTCATACAGTACGTATCATAATAACAGTTACTGTGCTGTAAAACACTTAGCCTATCCTAACACCTACTGTATGCAACACAGTACCTACATAAGTATCAATAAACACATAGGTACATCAGGGGCATCAGCAGAGTCTGGCTTAGAGTTTGGGAGCCATAATGCAGGGCGTTTATAGCAGCCAGGAGACTCTTTTTTCTCGTCTGGAACCTGTCACTGTATAGTATAGTACAGTACTGTACTGTATTTATCCGCCACTGCACGTACCGACTTACGACGTAACCGCGTAGGTCGGAACAAAGCGGTCGTAACACGAAACGTCGTAACTCTGAGACCGTTAACCGAGGACCACCTCTATACAGGACCCCTACTCAATCTATACAGTACATGTATACAGGGCCCCTCTACTCCATCTATACAGTACATGTATATACAGGACCCCTACTCAATCTATACAGTACATGTATACAGGACCCCCTACTCCATCTCTACAGTAAATGTATACAGGACCCCCTACTCCATCTATACAGTACATGTATACAGGACCCCCCTTACTCCTCTATACAGTACATGTATACAGGACACCCTACTCCATCTATACAGTACATGTATATACAGGACCCCCGACTCCAGTACAGTACATGTATATACAGGGACCCCTACTCCATCTATACAGTACATGTATACAGGGCCCCCTACCCATCTATACAGTACATGTATATACAGGGCCCCTACTCCATCTATACAGTACATGTATACAGGACCCCCTACTCCATCTCTACAGTACATGTATACAGGACCCCCTACTCCATCTATACAGTACATGTATACAGGACCCCCCTACTCCATCTATTACAGTACATGTATACAGGACACCTTACTCCATCTATACAGTAAATGTATATACAGGACCCCTACTCCATTTATACAGTACATGTAAATACAGGACCCCCTACTCCATTTATACAGTACATGGTATATACAGGACCCCTACTCCATCTATACAGTAGAGTATATAAGGGCACTACAGGACAGGTATACCAAACTCTGACTGGGTAACACTGCCACACCAGACCTGACGAATACCGCCATACTGTGCTGGATAACACTGTCATACCAGACCTGACCAATACTGCCATACTGTGACTGGGTAACACTGGCCACACCAGACCTGACCAATACCGCCATACTGTGCTGGATAACACTGTTATACCAGACCTGACAAATACCGCCATACTGTGACGGATAACACCACATATACCAGACCTGACCAATACCACCATACCGTGACTGGATAACATTGCCACACCAGACCTGACCAATACCACCATACTGTGACTGGGTAACACTGTCATAAACACACCTGACCAATACCACCATACTATGACTGGAAAAAATGCTATACCACACCTGACCAATACCGCCATACTGTAAATGAATAAACACTGTCATACCACACTGACCAATACCGCCATACTGTGACTGGATAACACTGCCACGCCAGACCTGACAAATAACCGCCATACTGTGACTGGATAACACTGTCATACCAGACCTGACCAATACCGCCATACTGTGCTGGATAACACTGCCATACCACACCTGACCAATACTGCCATACTGTGACTGGATAACACTGCCACACACACACCTGACCAATACCGCCATACTGTAACTGGATAACACCACTATACCAGACCCGACCATACCGCCACACTGTGACTGGAGAACACCGCCACAACAGACTTGACCAATACCGCCATACTGTGACGGATAACACCGCCATACCAGACATGACCAATACCTACACACTGTGACTGAATAAACACTGCCATACCAGACCGACCATACCGCCATACAGTACATGTATACAGGACCCCCTACTCCATCTATACAGTACATGTATACAGAACCCCTTACTCCATCTATACAGTACATGTATACAGGGCCCCCTTACTCCATCTATACAGTACATGTATACAGGACCCCCTACTCCATCTATACAGTACATGTATACAGGACCCCCTACTCCATCTATACAGTACATGTATACAGGACCCCCTACTCCATCATACAGTACATGATTACAGGACCCCCTACTCCATCTATACAGTACTGTAATACAGGGCCCCTACTCCATCTATACAGTACATGTATATACAGGGCCCCCCTACTCCAATTATACAGTACAGGTATACAGGACCCCCTACTCCATCTATACAGTACAGGTATACAGGACCCCCTACTCCATCTATACAGTACCTGTATACAGGACCCCCTACTCCATCTGTACAGTGTATGTATACAGGACCCCTACTCCATCTATACAGTACATGTATACAGGGCCCCCTACTCCATCTATACAGTACATGTATATACAGAGCCCCCTACTCATCTATACAGTACAGGTTATACAGGACCCCTACTCCATCTACGGTACATGTATATACAGGACCCCCTACTCCATCTATACAGTACATGTATATACAGGGCACAACAGGTATACCAAACTGTGACTGGGTAACACTGCCACGCCAGACCTGACAAATACCGCCATACTGTGACTGGATAACACTGTCATACCAGACCTGACCAATACCGCCATACTGTGCTGGATAACACTGTCTACCACACCTGACCAATACACCATACCATGACTGGATAACACTGCCACACCAGACCTGACCAATACTACCATACTGTGACTGGGTAACACTGTCATAACACACCTGAACCAATACCGCCATACTATCACTGGAAAAAAACTGCTATACCAGACCTGACCAATACCGCCATACTGATAACTGGATAACACTTGTCATACCACACCTGACCATACCGCCATACTGTGATGGATAAACACTGCATTACCAGACCGACCAATACCGCCATACTAGGACTGGATAACACTGCCATACCAGACCTGACCAATACTGCATACTGTGACTGGATAACACTGCCATACCACACCCTGACCAATACCGCCATACTGTGACTGATAACACCCACTTACCAGACCTGACCAATACCGCCATACTGTGACTGGAGAACACTGCCACACCAGACCTGACCAAAAGCCGCCATACTGTGACTGGATAACACCGCCATACCAGACATGACCAATAACGACACACTGTGACTAAATAACACTGCCATACCAGATCTGGACCAATACCGCCATACTGTGACTGGATAAACACCGCTATACCAGACCTGACCAATACCGCCAACCCCCTCGAAAAGACACCAGATTTTCTGGCAAGTTCTGAACGGGAGGGTACTGCCCCTCTGCAAGGTGCTACCCTACGCACCAGACCATGGGTGCTAATGGTAAATACGACCCTGCAGGTATACAGGACCCCAAAACTGATAACTACAGTGCACGGGACCTCCACCAAACTATATACTACAGGTATACAGGACCTCCACCAACTATATACTACAGGTATACAGGACCTCCACCAACTCTATACTACAGTTATACAGGACCTTCAAACTATGCACTACAGGTATACAGGACCCCCGAATATATAGTACAGTATACAAGACCTCCACCAATTATACACTTCAGGTATACAGGACCTCACCAACTATATACTACAGGTATATAGGACCCAAAACTTATACACTTCAGGTATACAGGACCTCCACCAACTCTCTATATATATAGTTATTACAGGACCTTCAAACTATGCACTACAGGTATACAGGACCCCCAAACTAATACTACAGGTATACAAGACCTCCACCCAATTATACACTACAGGTATCCAGCACCCTCAAACTATAAACTACAGGTATACAAAGACTTCCACCAACTATACATTACAGGTATACAGCACCAACTATATACTACAGGTATACAGGACCCCCGAACTATACAGTACAGGTATACAGGACCTTCACCAACTGTACACTGCAGGTATACAGGACCTCCCTCAACTATACCTACAGGTATACAGCCCCCCCAACTACACAATACAGGTATACAGGACCGCCCCCAACTATACACTATAGGTATACAGCTCCCCACTACGATATGCAAGACCCCTAAAAACTATACATTGTGGGTATACAGAACCCCTCAACTATGCACTACAGGTATACACTAATTTCACTGATTAACTCAGATGAAACAATACCTTGAGCTTGGCCTCCTGGGCACCTTAGAACAAATCTAATTAACACACTGACACTTATACCCGGGCAGCGCCGGGTACATTTTCTAGTATGGTATATATGCATTGTACCGTCTGCATAGTACACGTACAGCGGCTATATGGTATATATGGTATATACGGCAGTGTACCGTCTGTCCCCAGCACACAGACACCGGCATATGTATATACAACATTGTACATCTGTCCAGCACACATACAGCGGCTATATAGTTATATATGGTATATACGCCATTGTACCGTCTGTCCAGCACATATACAGCGGCTATATGGTATATACGGCAGTGTACCGTCTGTCCAGCACACATACAGCGGCTATATGGTATATATGTCATTGTACCGTCTGTCCAGCACACATACAGCGGCTATATGGTATATATGGTATATACGCCATTGTACCGTCTGTCCAGCACATATACAACGGCTATATGGTATATATGGTATATACGCCATTGTACCGTCTGTCCAGCACACATACAGCGGCTATATGGTATATTACGGCATTGTACCGTTTGTCCAGCACACATAACAGCGGCTATATGGTATATATGTCATTGTTACCGTCCTGTCCAGCACACATACAGCGGCTATATGGTATATATGGATATACGCATTGTACAGGTCCTGTCCAGCACATATACAACGGCTATATGGTATATATGGTATATAGCCATTGTACCGTCTGTCCAGCACACATACAGCGGCTATATGGATATACGGCATTTGTACCGTTGTCCAGCACACATACAGAGGCTATATGGTATATATGTCATTGTACGTCTGTCCAGCACATATACAGCGGCTATATGGTATATATGGTATATACGCCATGTACCGTCTGTCCAGCACATATACAGCGGCTATATGGTATATACGGCATGTACGTCTGTCCAGCACACATACAGCGGCTATATGGTATATATGCATGTACCGTCTGTCCAGCACACATACAAGCGGCTATATGGTATATATGTCATTGTACCGTCTGTCCAGCACATATACAGCGGCTATATGGTATATACAGCATTGTACCATCTGTCCAGTACACAGGCAGCGGCTATTATGGTATATACAGCATTGTGGGACCCCTCCCCCCCCCCCCCCATACACAGCTTCGGGGGCCTGGATCACTGATCCCCTCTCCAGGGCCGCAGGTGGACCAGACACTAAAACCTCTCACCGCCAGTCCCTGACAAAGGCGCAACGTCCACAGATTGGCAAAACCTACTGTCCTGCACTGTTATAGATGTTCACAGCATGGGTTGGGGTGATCTCTGACTTGTCCTCTCCTGCATAATAGGAATAGGTGTTGTTTTAAAGAAGAGAAAGGTCTACTGTACTCCCATACATCTATCCACTATCACACTCCCGACTAGACTACTACTGACTGGTGGGAGGACCTGGCAGAGCCTAGATGAACTACAGCAGGACCATCTTGTTGTGCATCCTTTCTCTACCAAGACTTGATTAAGACTCCTATGTGGGGTGTGTACTTCCTCTCCCATGTGATAACTTCCTACAGGGTGTGTAATACTCCTGTGAGTGGTGGAGAAGAAAAGTGCAGAGAAAAGTAAAGGAAAATAAAGATAGGTGGAGAAGGAAGAGGAGAGCTCTTATTGGTGCACAGATTACAAACAAACAATAACCCCTTGTTCAATACAGCTGTGCAATATACAAGTGCTTATACAAATAGTAGCCACATCTAGTGGTAAAACTTAGATATGACTTATTACAACTTTAGGCCCCGTTCCGACTGAGCAAAACTAGCGGAATTCCGCAACGGAATTGTCCGCAGCGGAAAGCGTTAGTCTCCCTCTCATAATGGGAGTCTATGGGAGGCGCGCTGAACATGTTCATTCTTCAGTGCAGGGAGAGCAGGAGGCGCGCGCCTCCAATAGACTCCCATTTGAGCGGCGAGGCCTAGCGGGCTTCCGCAGCGAACAATTCCACCACGAAATTCCGCTAGTTTTGCTCAGCGGGGAACGGGGCCTTACTTAAAGTACAGGCTTTCAGAGGGGTGTATAGACCAGTAACACCTGGTGGTGGGACAACCCTCAGCCCAGACTATACCCGGTATAACAGAGTATATACCCCCAGACTATACCGGTGTGGTAACAAGTATATACCCCAGCCCAGACATATACCCGGTGTAAAACCGAGTAGTATACCCCAGCCCAGACTATACCCGTGTAACAGAGTATATCCCCCAGCCCAGACTATACCCGGTGTAACAGAGTATATACCCCAGCCAGACTATACCCGGTGTAACAGAGTATATACCCCAGCCCAGACTATACCAGGTAACAGAGTATATACCTCCAGCCCAGACTATTCCCGGTGTAACAGAGTATATACCCCCAGCCCAGGACTATAACCGGTGTATATACCTCCAGCCCAGGACTATTCCCGGTGTAACAGAGTATTTACAGTGGCGCTATAGGGGTCGCAGGGGTCGCCATGGCGACCGGGCCCCTACGCTAGGGGGGCCCGCACGGCCCCCCTTGCCACTACCTCCTGTGCTCCCCCAATCCGGGGGGGGGGCGCGGCAGGGGATATGCCCCCCGGACTCTTTTCAGTTCAGTGAGCTTCCGGGATGGCCGGCCCGGGCGGAAGCTCACTGATGCAGGACCGCGGCGCTGGGACTCTCCTCCTCCTCGGCAGCTGACATGTGACGTCCATCACGTCACATGTCAGCAGCGTGCAGTAGAGAGGAGAAATATGGCGCCGCGGTCCTGCATCAGTGAGCTTCGGCCGGGGCCGGCATCCCGGAAGCTCACTGAACTGAAGAGAAGCTGCCAGGCCTGAGGGAGATCAAGGATCCAGGTGAGGTGAGTTTTTTTTTTTTTATTTTTTTTACATAAATGTTGCAATGTGGGGGGCTGCACAAGGGGTCTATACTGGGGGTGGCTGCACAAGGGGTCTATACTATGAGGGGGGATGCACAAGGGGTCTATTACTGGGGGGGGCTGCACAAGGGGTCTATACTGGGGGGGCTGCACAAGGGGTCTATACTGGGGGCTGCACAAGGGGTCTATACTGGGGGGGCTGCACAAGGTGGTCTATACTATGAGGGGGGCTGCACAAGGGGGTCTTTACTGGGGGGGCTGCACAAGGGGTCTATATATGAGGGGGGCTGCACAAGGGGTCTATACTGGGGGGGGCTGCACAAGGGGTCTATACTGGGGGGCTGCACAAGGGTCTCTACTGGGGGCTGCACAAGGGGTCTATACTATGAGGGGGCTGCACAAGGGGTTCTATACTGGGGGAGGCTGCACAAGGGGTCTATACTGGGGGGCTGCACAAGGGGTCTATTACTGGGGGGCTGCACCAAGGGGTCTATACTGGGGGGGCTGCACAAGGGGTCTATACTATGAGGGGGGGGGCTGCACAAGGGGTCTATACTGGGGGGCTGCACAAGGGGGTCTATACTGGGGGGGCTGCACAAGGGGTCTATACTATGGGGGGGGCTGCCACAAGGGGGTCTATACTGGGGGGGGCTGCAACAAGGGGTCTATATATGAGGGGGCTGCACAAGGGGTCTATACTGGGGGGGGGCTGCACAAGGGTCTATACTGGAGGGGGGGCTGCACAAGGGGTCTATACTGGGGGGGCTGCACAAAGGGGTCTATATGGAGGGGGGGGGGCTGCACAAGGGGTCTATATGGGGGGGCTGCACAAGGGGTCTATACTGGGGGGCTGCACAAGGGGTCTATACTGGGGGGGGCTGCACAAGGGGTCTATACTGGGGGGCTGCACAAGGGGTCTATACTGGGGGGCTGCACAAGGGGTCTATACTGGGGGGGCTGCACAAGGGTCTATACTATGAGGGGGCTGCACAGGGGGTCTAAACTATGAGAGGGTTACACAGGGGGTCTTTACTGTGGGGGGGCTACACAGGGGGTCTATACTGTGGGGATCTACACAGGGGGTCTTATTACTGTGGGGGGGCTACACAGGGGGTCTATACTATGGGGGGCTACACAGGGGTCTATATCTACATTATCTGTACTCAGAGATATCACTGTGTTGTCTGTGGCGTTACATAGGACTGCAGGTGACTACTACATATCTGTACTCAGAGATATCACTGTGTTATCTGTGCTGTTACATAGGACTGCAGTGCCATCTACTACATTATTCTGTACTCAGAGGGATATCACTGTTATCTGTGGTGTTACATAGGACTGCAGGTGATATCAGGTGACTCTCCAGGTTGCAGAAGTTCAACTTCATCGTGCCCTGCTGAACAGTTTATTATGGGAGTTTTGCAGCATTGGCTCTTCAGGTTGCAGCACTACAACCCCCATCATATCCAACTGGCAGTTCATGATGAGAGTTTGTAGTTTTCAGTGGAGAGTCAAAGATTGGAATACAATGATTAGACAATGACACAGTACAGTCCATTAATGATAGAGGGCAGTAGTGCAGCACATGAGGTGGAGGCAGTGACAGGGCATTATCTATAGGGGGCAGTAGTGCAGCACATGAGGTGGAGCAGTGACAGGGCATTATCTATAGGGGCAGTAGTGCAGCACATGAGGTGGAGGCAGTGACAGGGCATTATCTATAGGGGGCAGTAGTGCAGTACATGAGGTGGAGGCAGTGACAGGGCATTATCTATAGGGGGCAGTAGTGCAGTACATGAGGTGAGAGGCAGTGACAGGGCATATCTATAGGGGGCAGTAGTGCAGCACATGAGGTGGAGGCAGTGGACAGGGCATTATCTATAGGGGGCAGTAGTGCAGCACATGAGGTGGAGGCCAGTGACAGGGCATTATCTATAGGGGGCAGTAGTGCAGCACATGAGGTGGAGGCAGTGACAGGGCATTATCTATAGGGGGCAGTAGTGCAGACATGAGGTGGAGGCAGTTGACAGGGCATTAGAACATGGTGGCACATTAGAGTAATTGGATATAACGTAGATAGACTTTGCCTGATCGGGGGGAGATGGGGGGGGGGGGCCAAGCTAACATTGTGCACCAGGGCCCATCAGCCTTTAGCTACACCCCTGTATATACCCCCAGCCCCGACTATACCAGGTGTAACAGAGTATATACCCCCAGCCCAGACTATACCCGGTGTAAACAGAGTATATACCCCCAGCCCAGGACTATACCCGGTGTATATACCCCCAGCCCAGACTATACCTGGTGTAACAGAGTATATACCCCAGCCCGGGACTATACCAGTGTAACAGAGTATATACCCCCAGCCCAGACTATACCCGGGTATATACCCCAGCCCAGACTATACCGGTTTGTTGTAACAGAGTATATACCCCCAGCCCAGACATACCGGTGTAACAGAGTATATACCCCAAGCCCGGACTATACCCGGTGTAACAGAGTATATACCCCCACCCGCAGCCACCGACCTATACCCGGTGTAACAGAGTATATTACCCCCAGCCAAGACTATACCCGGTGTAACAGAGTATATACCCCCAGCCCCGGACTATACCCGGTGTACAGAGTATACCCCAGCCCAGACTATACCCGGTTTACAGAGTAATACCCCCAGCCCAGACTATACCTGGTGTAACAGAGTATATACCTCCAGCCTAGACTATACCCGGTGTATATACCCCCAGCCCAGACTATACACGGTGTAACAGAGTATATACCCCCAGCACAGACTATACCCGGTGCTAACAGAGTATATACCCCCAGCCCAGACTATTACCCGGTGTATATACCCCCAGCCCAGACTATACCCGGTGTAACAGAGTATATACCTCCAGCCCAGGACATACCCGGTGTAACAGTGTATATACTCCATCCCAGACTATACTCGGTGTAACAGAGTATATACCCCAGCCAGACTTATACCGGGTGTAACAGAGATATACCCCAGCCCGGACTATACCCGGTGTAACAGGAGATATTACCCCAGCCCAGACTATACCGGTGTAACAGAGTATATACCCCAGCCCGGACTATACCGATGTAACACGAGTATATACCCCCAGCCCAGACTATACCGGTTGTAACAGAATATATACCCCAGCCTCAGACTATACCGGTGTGTGTAACAGAGTATATACCCCCAGCCCAGACTATACCGGTGTAACAGATTATATTACCCCCAAGCCAGACTATACCCAGTGACAGAGTATATTTACCCCCAGCCCAGACAAGACCCGGTGTAACAGTATATACCCCAGCCCAGACTATACCTGGTGTAACAGGAGTATATACCCCCAGCCCAGGACTATACCATGTAACAGAGTATACCCCCCAGCCCAGACTATACCCGGTGTAACAGAGTATAACCCCCAGCCCGACTATACCCGGTGTATATACCCCCAGCCCAGACTATACCCAGTGTAACAGAGTATATACCCCAGCCCAGACTATACCCAGTGTAACAGAGATATACCCCCAGCCAAGACTATACCCGCGTGTAAACAGGACTATATACCCCCAGCCCGGACTATAACCGGTGTAACAGAGTATATACCCCCAGCCCAGACTTACCCGGTTGTAACAGAGTATTACCCCCAGCCCAGACTATACCCAGTGTAACAGAGTATATACCCCCAGCCCAGATATACCCAGTGTAACAGAGTATATACCCCCAGCCCAGACTATAACCGGTGTAACAGAGTATATACCCCCACCCAGACTATACCCGGTTGTAAACAGAGTATATACCCCCAGCCCAGACTATACCCGGTGAACAGAGTATATACCCCAGCCCAGACTATACCCGGTGTAACAGAGTATATACCCCAGCCCAGACTAACTGGGTAACAGAGGATATACCCCCAGCCCAGACTATACCGGTTGTATATCACCCCCAGCCCAGACTTAACGGTGGTAACGAGTATATACCCCCAGGCCCAGACTATACCCAGTGTAACAGAGTATATACCCCCAGCCCAGACTATACCCGTGTGTAAACAGTAGTATATACCCCCAGCCCGGACTATACCCGGTGTAACAGAGTATATACCCCCAGCCCAGACTATACCCGGTCTGTAAAACAGAGTATATACCCCCAGCCCGGACTATACCCGGTGTAAATAGAGGATATACCCCCAGCCCAGACTATACCCGGTTTGTGAACAGAGTATATACCCCCAGCCCAGATATACCCGGTGTTATATACCCCAGCCCAGACTATACCCGGTTTGTAACAGAGTATATACCCCAGCCCAGACTATTACCCGGTGTAACAGAGTATATACCTCCAGCCCAGACTATACCCAGTGTACAGAGTATATACCCCCCAGCCCAGACTATACCCGGTGTAACAGAGTAATACCCCAGCCCAGACTATACCCGGTGTATATACCCCAGCCCAGACTATACCCGGTGTATATACCCCCAGCCCCAGACGATACCCGGTTGTAACAGAAATAGATACCCCCAGCCCAGACTATACCCAGTGTAACCAGAGTATATACCCCCAGCCCAGACTATAAAACACGGTGTGTATATACCCCAGCCCAGACTATACCGCGGTGTAACAGAGTATATACCCCCAGCCCAGGACTATACCCAGTGTAACAGAGTATATACCTCCAGCCTAGACTCTACCTGGTGAAACAGAGTATAACCCCCAGCCCAGACTATACCCGGTGTATATTACCCCCCAGCCCAGACTATACCACGGTGTAACAGAGTATATACCCAGCCCGATATACCCGGTGTAACGAGTATATACCCCCAGCCCAGACTATACCCGGTGTAACGGAGTATATACCCCCAGCCCAGACTATACCCGGTGTAACAGAGTATATACCCAGCCCAGACTATACCCGGTGTAACAGAGTATATACCCCCAGCCAGACTATACCCGGTGTAACAAGGTATATACCCCCAGCCCAGACTATACCCGGTGTAACAGAGTATATACCCCCAGCCCAGACATATACCCAGTGTAACAGAGTATATACCCCCAGCCCAGACTATACCCGGTGTAACAGAGTATATACCCCCAGCCCAGACTATACCCGGTGTAACAGAGTATATACACCCAGCCCAGAATATACCCGGTGTAACAGAGTATATACCCCCAGCCCAGACTTACCGGGTGTAACAGAATATATACCGCAAGCCCAGACATACCCGGTGTAACAGAGTATATACCCCCAGCCCTGACTATACCCGGGTATATACCCCCAGCCCAGAAGATACTGGTGTAACAGCGTATATACCCCCAGCCAGACTATACCCGCGTGTTGTAACAGAGTATATACCCCCCAGCCCAGACTATACCCAGTGTAACAGAGTTATATACCCCAGCCCAGACTATACCCGGTGTAACCGAGTATATACCCCCAGCCCAGGACTAACCAGTGTAACAGAGTATATACCCCCGCCCAGACTATACCCGGTGTAACAGAGTATATACCCAGCCCAGACTATACCCGGGGTTAAAAATGGCCTAGGTTAGATTATACCCCGGATATATTTGAGCCTAGGCCAATTCCTCCCCCCTCAGGCCGTATTCTCCCCCCATAATATGAGCAGCACTGAGTACTAGAAACAAATAGTAATACATTTTTCATAATTTTGGGGGGAGATAAGTGAGAGAAAGGATCAAACTGCATCTTTTTTTTAGCGTACAGAAAAAAGTAGTCAACTAGATGCTTTTCATCCATGTTTTGATCTGTCTTTGTATTATGTAAGTCAAGGAAAAACAGATCAAAATGGAGGCACACAAACGGCATCTGTTAAAATTATGTAACATACGTAACTATGCACTAATCAGACAGCGCATCTAGTGTCAGCTAAATGTAAGCTGAAAGGACAGCGCCATCTAGTGTCAGCCCAATGTAAGCACTGTACTGTTATCCCAAAAAGGGAAGCAGCTGTATGTCCGAGTATAATATAAATATTAAAAATTTAAAAAAATCTGCGCACATTTCAACAAATTAGAGAAAACGTGAGAAAAACAGTAAAGTGATAACATAGTGGCCTGGAGGGATATATTCTGGCCTAGGCTGTGTTACATCCCCTGGGTATAGAATATATCCCCTGGGGCATTTAGATGGATGGGTAGAGTTCGAACCTAGGCTATGTTACACCCCGGGTATATTCGGTCTGGGATATTTCTTGAAATCCATCTGTCATTTTTTCTGTCACCAACCACTTTTTGGTTTTTGATAGTTATAGTCCTGTATATAGGAGCAGTATTATAGTAGTTATATTCCTGTATATAGGAGCAGTATTATAGTAGTTATATTCCCTGTATATAGGGGCAGTATTATAGTAGTTATATTCCTGTATATAGGAGCAGTATTATAGTAGTTATATTCTGTATATAGGAGCAGTAATTATAGTAGTTATATTCCTGTATATAGGAGCAGTATTATAGTAGTTATATCCCTGTATATAGGGGCAGTATATAGTAGTTATATTCCTGTATATAGGAGCAGTATTATAGTAGTTATATTCCTGTATATAGGAGCAGTATTATAGTAGTATATTCCTGTATATAGGGAGCAGTATTATAGTAGTTATATTCCTTGTATATAGGAGCAGTATTATAGTAGTTATATTCCTGTATATAGGAGCAGTATTATAGTAGTATATTCCTGTATATAGGAGCAGTATTATAGTAGTTATATTCTGTATATAGGAGCAGTATTATAGTAGTTATATTCCTGTATATAGGAGCAGTATTATAGTAGTTATATTCCTGTATATAGGAGCAGTATTATAGTAGTTATATTCCTTGTATATAGGAGCAGTATTATAGTAGTTATATTCCTGTATATAGGAGCAGTATTATAGTAGTTATATTCCTGTATATAGGAGCAGTATTATAGTAGTTATATTCCTGTATATAGGAGCAGTATTATAGTAGTTATATTCCTGTATATAGGAGCAGTATTATAGTAGTTATATTCCTGTATATAGGAGCAGTATTATAGTAGTTATATTCCTGTATATAGGGCAGTATTATAGTAGTTATATTCCTGTATATAGGGAGCAGTATTATAGTAGTTATATTCCTGTATATAGGAGCAGTATTATAGTAGTTATATTCCTGTATATAGGGAGCAGTATTATAGTAGTTATATTCCTGTATATAGGAGCAGTATTATAGTAGTTATATTCCTGTATATAGGAGCAGTATTATAGTAGTTATATTCCTGTATATAGGAGCAGTATTATAGTAGTTATATTCCTGTATATAGGAGCAGTATTATAGTAGTTATATTCCTGTATATAGGAGCAGTATTATAGTAGTTATATTCCTGTATATAGGAGCAGTATTATAGTAGTTATATCCTGTATATAGGGAGCAGTATTATAGTAGTATATTCCTGTATATAGGGGCAGTATTATAGTAGTTATATTCCTGTATATAGGAGCAGTATTATAGTAGTTATATTCCTGTATATAGGAGCAGTATTATAGTAGTTATATTCCTGTATATAGGAGCAGTATTATAGTAGTTATATTCCTGTATATAGGAGCAGTATATAGTAGTTATATTCCTGTATATAGGAGCAGTATTATAGTAGTTATATCCCTGTATATAGGAGCAGTATTATAGTAGTTATATTCCTGTATATAGGAGCAGTATTATAGTAGTATATCCCTGTATATAGGAGCAGTATTATAGTAGTTATATTCTGTATATAGGAGCAGTATTATAGTAGGTTATATTCCTGTATATAGGATGGCAGTATTATAGTAGTTATATTCCTGTATATAGGAGCAGTATTATAGTAGTTATATTCCTGTATATAGGAGCAGTATTATAGTAGTTATATTCCTGTATATAGGAGCAGTATTATAGTAGTATATTCCTGTATATAGGAGCAGTATTATAGTAGTATATCCCTGTATATAGGAGCAGTATTATAGTAGTTATATGCACAAGCGAGAAAAGAAGAAATGGCTGCACATGCACCCATCGGCTGACACGAAAAAGCTATTCAGTACATTTAAAACCAACATCAGAAGTTAGTATATTAATTTGGCAAACATATTGCCTCATGTACCACGCGCAGGTCTTTGATACACATGAGTCCCTAACCAAACATCATAACTGTGCCGCGTCATCGACCACAATCCCCGCACAACGTGCGCAAGCAGAGAGATGGGCCACGGAATGGCCTGCAACCCCATTGTCACAGGACCAAGACCAAAAGGGCCCCCCAACCCCGCAGGCGGCCACCGGCGGAAAAAGAAAACTGGACGCCAAGCAAACACAAGTCGTTGAACAACGCTCTTACCTCTCTCCATTCCTCTGCAGGTAGAATGGGAGCATACTAGTGAATCCCTCCCCTATGTACAAGGTGCTTCTGTAATTGGATACATGGGGGTTTCGTTTTTTTTTTTTTTTTTTTACAACAGCACGAGAGTGCTAGCCACAATGAAAAAAAGGGACAGAATAAACATAAATATGCACAAAGCCGAAACGACAGAAATGGCTGCACATCGCACCATGGCCGACACGGAAAGCTTATTAGCTCATTTAAAACCACATCAGAGGTAGTATAGAATTGGCCCAAACCATATGGCCTCATGTCCCACGTTGCAGGTCTTCTATACAAAGAGTCCATAACCAAAACACATCCACTGTTGCCGGGCTCAGTGACACAATCCCCCGCAAAAACGTGCGCAAGCACGAGAAAGGGGGGCCACGGAATGGGACCTGCAACCCATTGTACAGGACCAGACCAAAAGGGCACCCCAAAACCACGCAGGCGCCACCGGCGGGAAAAAAGTGGACGCCAAGCAACACAAGCTGGTGAACAAGCTCTACCTCTCTCCATTCCTCTGCAGTAGAATGGGAGAAACTAGGAGCCTCCTCCATTATGTTACACAGGTGCTTCCTGCTAATTTGGGATCACATGGTTCTTACACAGCACGAGTGCTAGCCACAATGATAAAAGGGACGCCCTGCGGGGTTTGGGGTGCCTTTTTGGGTTGTGGGTCCTGTGACAATGGGTGGTTGCAGGGCCCATCCGTGGCCCCTCTCTCTGCTTGTTTTACGCACGTTTTTGCGGGGATTGTGGGGCGCTGGACCGGCACAGTGATGTTTGGTTAGGACTCATGTGTATCAGAAGACCTGCACGTGGTACATGAGGCAATATGGTTTGGCCAAATGATATACTAACTTCTGATTGTTGTGTTGAAATGTAGCTGAACAAGCTTTCGTGTCCAGCCATGGTGCGATGTGCGACATTTCGGTCTTTTGGCTTGTGCATATTATAGTGTATATTCCTGTATATAGGAGCAGTATTATAGTAGTATATCCCTGTATATAGGAGCAGTATTATAGGAGTATATCCCTGTATATAGGAGCGAGTATTATAGTAGTTATATCCCTGTATATAGGATGCAGTAATTTATAGTAGATACCCTGTATATAGGATCAGTATTGATAGTAGTATAGTCCTGGAATAGGAGCAGTTCTTAAGTAGTTATATTCCTGTATATAGGAGCAGTATTATAGTAGTTATATTCCTGTAATTAGGAGCAGATTATAGTAGTTATATTCCTGTATATAGGAGCAGTATTATAGTAGTATATCCCTGAATGGAGCAAGTATTATAGTGTTATATCCTGTATATAGGGAGCAGTATATAGTAGATATTTACTGTATATAGGAGCAGTATTATAGTAGTATAGTCCTGAGATAGGGAGCATGTATTAATAGTAGTTATATTCCGTAGATAGGAGCAGATTATAGTAGTTATATACTGTATATAGGAGCAGTATTATAGTATATATTCCTGTATATAGGGGGCAGTATATAGTAGTTAATTTCCGGTATATAGGGGGCAGTATTATAGTAGTTATATTCCTGTATATAGAGCAGTATATAGTAGTTAGTTTCTGTAATAGGGAGCAGTATTATAGTAGTATATTCTGTAGATAGGAGCAGTATATAGTAGTATATTTCCTGTATATAGGAGCAGTATTATAGTAGTTAATATCCATTTATATAGAGCAGTTTATAGTAGTTATATTCCTGTAATATACGGAGCAGAGTATTATAATTAAGTTATATCCTGTATATAGGAGCAGTATTTATAGTAGTATATTCTTGTATATAGGAGCAGTATTATTATTATAGTAGTATATTCCTGGATATAGGGAGCAGTATTAAGTAGTTATTTCATGTTATATAGGAGCAGTCTTATAGTAGTTATATTCTGTATAAGGATGCAGTATTATGTAGTTATATTCCTTGTATATAGGAGCAGATTATAGTAATATAGTCCTGTATATAGGAGCAGTATTATAGTAGTATATTCCTGTATTATAGGAGCAGTATTATAGTAGGTATATCCTTGTATATAGGGGCAGTAAGTATTATAGTAGTTATATTCCTGATATATGGGGGCAGGTATTTTATAGTAGTTAGATTCCTGTATAAGGGGGCCAGTATTAATAGTAGTTATATCCCTGATATAGGAGCAGTATTATAGTAGTTATATTCCTGTATTATAGGAGCGTATTATAGTAGTTATATCCCTGTATATAGGCAGCTGTATTTATAGTAGTATATTTCCTGTATATAGGAGCAGTATTATAGTAGTATATTCCTGTATATAGCGATCCAGATATCATAGTAGTTATATTCCTCGTATATAGGAAGCAGTGTATTGTAGTTATATTCCCTTATATAGGATCAGATTATATTAGCAGTATTACTACTTGTAGCAGAATATAATTTATTCACTTAACATCATACTTTATAAACTTACCGTAACCTTTGAACATTAAGTGCGAGATATTTATACAGGAATGTGATAGAATGACTATATACGGTTGGTAGTAATAACCAGTATAACCGTTGTAGTATAGCCGTGTGTGATGGAATTCCTCGAGCGTCTTATACATAATGTAGGATTCCTCATGTGAGATCATATTTGAAGGGAATCAGAATTTTACACTACATTTTTAGCTCCTGCGTTTTATACATCGCCAGAAATGATGGGGATTTTGACAATAAAGAATGTAAGTCAGACAGAAGGAATTGGAATGTGAAAAATGACTTCTAGAGAAAACGTTATTTTGCTTTCAGGGCCGGCACAAATGTAAAGCTGGCTGGGCCTGCACCCGTGGCACCTCATCAGACCCCCGACTATCTTTTAGGTTCATACTTCGGCCACGGTAGTCATTCACACCGTGAGTTTGTTCAGAAGAGACAACAATCCCCCCAATAAAAAAAAAAAATGACAGAAGTCCTTCGCACAGGACCGGATTAGGGTTATTGGTGTCGTCTTTAGTGCCCGTTCCTTTGCTAGAAAGAACAATTTTGGGGTCTGGAATGCAGAG
>NW_027208690.1:0-32500 GCF_027789765.1 Dendropsophus ebraccatus
CCAGCTCATAGGGCAAAGGTCGTATCCAGCTAGCTGGGGTGATGTCATCAAGGCAGCGATGACATATATAGGTGCCTATATAGGGGCAGGCAGCTTAGTTGCAGCCAGGCTTGCAACCAGGTAGGTAGCGTAGGTAGGTAGCTGGTAAGGTAAGTGCAGGCAGGTGTAGATCAAACCATTTTATTTCTATATATTTGGGGGGCCAATATAGACCTCTGCATACTGCTAAGATTCTGAGAAGTTACCCCATTTTTTTTTTTTTTTTTTTTTTTTTACAGTAGTCATTTACTATGTGGATGGGTGGATGCATGCATGCCCAAACCTCTTACCCCACCCAAAATAAAGCCCTTGCTGGGTGCGTAGCCGTGTGTGCATGCCACTCTGGCCGTTCTTATCCGCTCTCTGGGGGCGTGCACAAAGTGGTGGCATTGCTAATGCAATGTACCTGCCTTGGTTGCCATGGCAACACAAGTCAAAGTTCATATCCAGCCAGCTCATAGGGCAAAGGTCGTATCCAGCTAGCTGGGGTGATGTCATCAAGGCAGCGATGACATATATAGGTGCCTATATAGGGGCAGGCAGCTTAGTTGCAGCCAGGCTTGCAACCAGGTAGGTAGCGTAGGTAGGTAGCTGGTAAGGTAAGTGCAGGCAGGTGTAGATCAAACCATTTTATTTCTATATATTTGGGGGGCCAATATAGACCTCTGCATACTGCTAAGATTCTGAGAAGTTACCCCATTTTTTTTTTTTTTTTTTTTTTTTTACAGTAGTCATTTACTATGTGGATGGGTGGATGCATGCATGCCCAAACCTCTTACCCCACCCAAAATAAAGCCCTTGCTGGGTGCGTAGCCGTGTGTGCATGCCACTCTGGCCGTTCTTATCCGCTCTCTGGGGGCGTGCACAAAGTGGTGGCATTGCTAATGCAATGTACCTGCCTTGGTTGCCATGGCAACACAAGTCAAAGTTCATATCCAGCCAGCTCATAGGGCAAAGGTCGTATCCAGCTAGCTGGGGTGATGTCATCAAGGCAGCGATGACATATATAGGTGCCTATATAGGGGCAGGCAGCTTAGTTGCAGCCAGGCTTGCAACCAGGTAGGTAGCGTAGGTAGGTAGCTGGTAAGGTAAGTGCAGGCAGGTGTAGATCAAACCATTTTATTTCTATATATTTGGGGGGCCAATATAGACCTCTGCATACTGCTAAGATTCTGAGAAGTTACCCCATTTTTTTTTTTTTTTTTTTTTTTTTTACAGTAGTCATTTACTATGTGGATGGGTGGATGCATGCATGCCCAAACCTCTTACCCCACCCAAAATAAAGCCCTTGCTGGGTGCGTAGCCGTGTGTGCATGCCACTCTGGCCGTTCTTATCCGCTCTCTGGGGGCGTGCACAAAGTGGTGGCATTGCTAATGCAATGTCCTGCCTTGGTTGCCATGGCAACACAAGTCAAAGTTCATATCCAGCCAGCTCATAGGGCAAAGGTCGTATCCAGCTAGCTGGGGTGATGTCATCAAGGCAGCGATGACATATATAGGTGCCTATATAGGGGCAGGCAGCTTAGTTGCAGCCAGGCTTGCAACCAGGTAGGTAGCGTAGGTAGGTAGCTGGTAAGGTAAGTGCAGGCAGGTGTAGATCAAACCATTTTATTTCTATATATTTGGGGGGCCAATATAGACCTCTGCATACTGCTAAGATTCTGAGAAGTTACCCCATTTTTTTTTTTTTTTTTTTTTTTTACAGTAGTCATTTACTATGTGGATGGGTGGATGCATGCATGCCCAAACCTCTTACCCCACCCAAAATAAAGCCCTTGCTGGGTGCGTAGCCGTGTGTGCATGCCACTCTGGCCGTTCTTATCCGCTCTCTGGGGGCGTGCACAAAGTGGTGGCATTGCTAATGCAATGTACCTGCCTTGGTTGCCATGGCAACACAAGTCAAAGTTCATATCCAGCCAGCTCATAGGGCAAAGGTCGTATCCAGCTAGCTGGGGTGATGTCATCAAGGCAGCGATGACATATATAGGTGCCTATATAGGGGCAGGCAGCTTAGTTGCAGCCAGGCTTGCAACCAGGTAGGTAGCGTAGGTAGGTAGCTGGTAAGGTAAGTGCAGGCAGGTGTAGATCAAACCATTTTATTTCTATATATTTGGGGGGCCAATATAGACCTCTGCATACTGCTAAGATTCTGAGAAGTTACCCCATTTTTTTTTTTTTTTTTTTTTTTTTACAGTAGTCATTTACTATGTGGATGGGTGGATGCATGCATGCCCAAACCTCTTACCCCACCCAAAATAAAGCCCTTGCTGGGTGCGTAGCCGTGTGTGCATGCCACTCTGGCCGTTCTTATCCGCTCTCTGGGGGCGTGCACAAAGTGGTGGCATTGCTAATGCAATGTACCTGCCTTGGTTGCCATGGCAACACAAGTCAAAGTTCATATCCAGCCAGCTCATAGGGCAAAGGTCGTATCCAGCTAGCTGGGGTGATGTCATCAAGGCAGCGATGACATATATAGGTGCCTATATAGGGGCAGGCAGCTTAGTTGCAGCCAGGCTTGCAACCAGGTAGGTAGCGTAGGTAGGTAGCTGGTAAGGTAAGTGCAGGCAGGTGTAGATCAAACCATTTTATTTCTATATATTTGGGGGGCCAATATAGACCTCTGCATACTGCTAAGATTCTGAGAAGTTACCCCATTTTTTTTTTTTTTTTTTTTTTTTACAGTAGTCATTTACTATAGTGGATGGGTGGATGCATGCATGCCCAAACCTCTTACCCCACCCAAAATAAAGCCCTTGCTGGGTGCGTAGCCGTGTGTGCATGCCACTCTGGCCGTTCTTATCCGCTCTCTGGGGGCGTGCACAAAGTGGTGGCATTGCTAATGCAATGTACCTGCCTTGGTTGCCATGGCAACACAAGTCAAAGTTCATATCCAGCCAGCTCATAGGGCAAAGGTCGTATCCAGCTAGCTGGGGTGATGTCATCAAGGCAGCGATGACATATATAGGTGCCTATATAGGGGCAGGCAGCTTAGTTGCAGCCAGGCTTGCAACCAGGTAGGTAGCGTAGGTAGGTAGCTGGTAAGGTAAGTGCAGGCAGGTGTAGATCAAACCATTTTATTTCTATATATTTGGGGGGCCAATATAGACCTCTGCATACTGCTAATATTCTGAGAAGTTACCCCATTTTTTTTTTTTTTTTTTTTTTTTTACAGTAGTCATTTACTATATGGATGGGTGGATGCATGCATGCCCAAACCTCTTACCCCACCCAAAATAAAGCCCTTGCTGGGTGCGTAGCCGTGTGTGCATGCCACTCTGGCCGTTCTTATCCGCTCTCTGGGGGCGTGCACAAAGTGGTGGCATTGCTAATGCAATTGACCTGCCTTGGTTGCCATGGCAACACAAGTCAAAGTTCATATCCAGCCAGCTCATAGGGCAAAGGTCGTATCCAGCTAGCTGGGGTGATGTCATCAAGGCAGCGATGACATATATAGGTGCCTATATAGGGGCAGGCAGCTTAGTTGCAGCCAGGCTTGCAACCAGGTAGGTAGCGTAGGTAGGTAGCTGGTAAGGTAAGTGCAGGCAGGTGTAGATCAAACCATTTTATTTCTATATATTTGGGGGGCCAATATAGACCTCTGCATACTGCTAAGATTCTGAGAAGTTACCCCATTTTTTTTTTTTTTTTTTTTTTTTTTACAGTAGTCATTTACTATGTGGATGGGTGGATGCATGCATGCCCAAACCTCTTACCCCACCCAAAATAAAGCCCTTGCTGGGTGCGTAGCCGTGTGTGCATGCCACTCTGGCCGTTCTTATCCGCTCTCTGGGGGCGTGCACAAAGTGGTGGCATTGCTAATGCAATGTACCTGCCTTGGTTGCCATGGCAACACAAGTCAAAGTTCATATCCAGCCAGCTCATAGGGCAAAGGTCGTATCCAGCTAGCTGGGGTGATGTCATCAAGGCAGCGATGACATATATAGGTGCCTATATAGGGGCAGGCAGCTTAGTTGCAGCCAGGCTTGCAACCAGGTAGGTAGCGTAGGTAGGTAGCTGGTAAGGTAAGTGCAGGCAGGTGTAGATCAAACCATTTTATTTCTATATATTTGGGGGGCCAATATAGACCTCTGCATACTGCTAAGATTCTGAGAAGTTACCCCATTTTTTTTTTTTTTTTTTTTTTTTTACAGTAGTCATTTACTATAGTGGATGGGTGGATGCATGCATGCCCAAACCTCTTACCCCACCCAAAATAAAGCCCTTGCTGGGTGCGTAGCCGTGTGTGCATGCCACTCTGGCCGTTCTTATCCGCTCTCTGGGGGCGTGCACAAAGTGGTGGCATTGCTAATGCAATGTACCTGCCTTGGTTGCCATGGCAACACAAGTCAAAGTTCATATCCAGCCAGCTCATAGGGCAAAGGTCGTATCCAGCTAGCTGGGGTGATGTCATCAAGGCAGCGATGACATATATAGGTGCCTATATAGGGGCAGGCAGCTTAGTTGCAGCCAGGCTTGCAACCAGGTAGGTAGCGTAGGTAGGTAGCTGGTAAGGTAAGTGCAGGCAGGTGTAGATCAAACCATTTTATTTCTATATATTTGGGGGGCCAATATAGACCTCTGCATACTGCTAAGATTCTGAGAAGTTACCCCATTTTTTTTTTTTTTTTTTTTTTTTACAGTAGTCATTTACTATGTGGATGGGTGGATGCATGCATGCCCAAACCTCTTACCCCACCCAAAATAAAGCCCTTGCTGGGTGCGTAGCCGTGTGTGCATGCCACTCTGGCCGTTCTTATCCGCTCTCTGGGGGCGTGCACAAAGTGGTGGCATTGCTAATGCAATGTACCTGCCTTGGTTGCCATGGCAACACAAGTCAAAGTTCATATCCAGCCAGCTCATAGGGCAAAGGTCGTATCCAGCTAGCTGGGGTGATGTCATCAAGGCAGCGATGACATATATAGGTGCCTATATAGGGGCAGGCAGCTTAGTTGCAGCCAGGCTTGCAACCAGGTAGGTAGCGTAGGTAGGTAGCTGGTAAGGTAAGTGCAGGCAGGTGTAGATCAAACCATTTTATTTCTATATATTTGGGGGGCCAATATAGACCTCTGCATACTGCTAAGATTCTGAGAAGTTACCCCATTTTTTTTTTTTTTTTTTTTTTTACAGTAGTCATTTACTATGTGGATGGGTGGATGCATGCATGCCCAAACCTCTTACCCCACCCAAAATAAAGCCCTTGCTGGGTGCGTAGCCGTGTGTGCATGCCACTCTGGCCGTTCTTATCCGCTCTCTGGGGGCGTGCACAAAGTGGTGGCATTGCTAATGCAATGTACCTGCCTTGGTTGCCATGGCAACACAAGTCAAAGTTCATATCCAGCCAGCTCATAGGGCAAAGGTCGTATCCAGCTAGCTGGGGTGATGTCATCAAGGCAGCGATGACATATATAGGTGCCTATATAGGGGCAGGCAGCTTAGTTGCAGCCAGGCTTGCAACCAGGTAGGTAGCGTAGGTAGGTAGCTGGTAAGGTAAGTGCAGGCAGGTGTAGATCAAACCATTTTATTTCTATATATTTGGGGGGCCAATATAGACCTCTGCATACTGCTAAGATTCTGAGAAGTTACCCCATTTTTTTTTTTTTTTTTTTTTTTTACAGTAGTCATTTACTATGTGGATGGGTGGATGCATGCATGCCCAAACCTCTTACCCCACCCAAAATAAAGCCCTTGCTGGGTGCGTAGCCGTGTGTGCATGCCACTCTGGCCGTTCTTATCCGCTCTCTGGGGGCGTGCACAAAGTGGTGGCATTGCTAATGCAATGTACCTGCCTTGGTTGCCATGGCAACACAAGTCAAAGTTCATATCCAGCCAGCTCATAGGGCAAAGGTCGTATCCAGCTAGCTGGGGTGATGTCATCAAGGCAGCGATGACATATATAGGTGCCTATATAGGGGCAGGCAGCTTAGTTGCAGCCAGGCTTGCAACCAGGTAGGTAGCGTAGGTAGGTAGCTGGTAAGGTAAGTGCAGGCAGGTGTAGATCAAACCATTTTATTTCTATATATTTGGGGGGCCAATATAGACCTCTGCATACTGCTAAGATTCTGAGAAGTTACCCCATTTTTTTTTTTTTTTTTTTTTTTTACAGTAGTCATTTACTATGTGGATGGGTGGATGCATGCATGCCCAAACCTCTTACCCCACCCAAAATAAAGCCCTTGCTGGGTGCGTAGCCGTGTGTGCATGCCACTCTGGCCGTTCTTATCCGCTCTCTGGGGGCGTGCACAAAGTGGTGGCATTGCTAATGCAATGTCCTGCCTTGGTTGCCATGGCAACACAAGTCAAAGTTCATATCCAGCCAGCTCATAGGGCAAAGGTCGTATCCAGCTAGCTGGGGTGATGTCATCAAGGCAGCGATGACATATATAGGTGCCTATATAGGGGCAGGCAGCTTAGTTGCAGCCAGGCTTGCAACCAGGTAGGTAGCGTAGGTAGGTAGCTGGTAAGGTAAGTGCAGGCAGGTGTAGATCAAACCATTTTATTTCTATATATTTGGGGGGCCAATATAGACCTCTGCATACTGCTAAGATTCTGAGAAGTTACCCCATTTTTTTTTTTTTTTTTTTTTTTTTACAGTAGTCATTTACTATGTGGATGGGTGGATGCATGCATGCCCAAACCTCTTACCCCACCCAAAATAAAGCCCTTGCTGGGTGCGTAGCCGTGTGTGCATGCCACTCTGGCCGTTCTTATCCGCTCTCTGGGGGCGTGCACAAAGTGGTGGCATTGCTAATGCAATTGACCTGCCTTGGTTGCCATGGCAACCAAGGCAAAGTTCATATCCAGCCAGCTCATAGGGCAAAGGTCGTATCCAGCTAGCTGGGGTGATGTCATCAAGGCAGCGATGACATATATAGGTGCCTATATAGGGGCAGGCAGCTTAGTTGCAGCCAGGCTTGCAACCAGGTAGGTAGCGTAGGTAGGTAGCTGGTAAGGTAAGTGCAGGCAGGTGTAGATCAAACCATTTTATTTCTATATATTTGGGGGGCCAATATAGACCTCTGCATACTGCTAAGATTCTGAGAAGTTACCCCATTTTTTTTTTTTTTTTTTTTTTTACAGTAGTCATTTACTATGTGGATGGGTGGATGCATGCATGCCCAAACCTCTTACCCCACCCAAAATAAAGCCCTTGCTGGGTGCGTAGCCGTGTGTGCATGCCACTCTGGCCGTTCTTATCCGCTCTCTGGGGGCGTGCACAAAGTGGTGGCATTGCTAATGCAATGTCCTGCCTTGGTTGCCATGGCAACACAAGTCAAAGTTCATATCCAGCCAGCTCATAGGGCAAAGGTCGTATCCAGCTAGCTGGGGTGATGTCATCAAGGCAGCGATGACATATATAGGTGCCTATATAGGGGCAGGCAGCTTAGTTGCAGCCAGGCTTGCAACCAGGTAGGTAGCGTAGGTAGGTAGCTGGTAAGGTAAGTGCAGGCAGGTGTAGATCAAACCATTTTATTTCTATATATTTGGGGGGCCAATATAGACCTCTGCATACTGCTAAGATTCTGAGAAGTTACCCCATTTTTTTTTTTTTTTTTTTTTTTACAGTAGTCATTTACTATGTGGATGGGTGGATGCATGCATGCCCAAACCTCTTACCCCACCCAAAATAAAGCCCTTGCTGGGTGCGTAGCCGTGTGTGCATGCCACTCTGGCCGTTCTTATCCGCTCTCTGGGGGCGTGCACAAAGTGGTGGCATTGCTAATGCAATGTACCTGCCTTGGTTGCCATGGCAACACAAGTCAAAGTTCATATCCAGCCAGCTCATAGGGCAAAGGTCGTATCCAGCTAGCTGGGGTGATGTCATCAAGGCAGCGATGACATATATAGGTGCCTATATAGGGGCAGGCAGCTTAGTTGCAGCCAGGCTTGCAACCAGGTAGGTAGCGTAGGTAGGTAGCTGGTAAGGTAAGTGCAGGCAGGTGTAGATCAAACCATTTTATTTCTATATATTTGGGGGGCCAATATAGACCTCTGCATACTGCTAAGATTCTGAGAAGTTACCCCATTTTTTTTTTTTTTTTTTTTTTTTTACAGTAGTCATTTACTATGTGGATGGGTGGATGCATGCATGCCCAAACCTCTTACCCCACCCAAAATAAAGCCCTTGCTGGGTGCGTAGCCGTGTGTGCATGCCACTCTGGCCGTTCTTATCCGCTCTCTGGGGGCGTGCACAAAGTGGTGGCATTGCTAATGCAATGTACCTGCCTTGGTTGCCATGGCAACACAAGTCAAAGTTCATATCCAGCCAGCTCATAGGGCAAAGGTCGTATCCAGCTAGCTGGGGTGATGTCATCAAGGCAGCGATGACATATATAGGTGCCTATATAGGGGCAGGCAGCTTAGTTGCAGCCAGGCTTGCAACCAGGTAGGTAGCGTAGGTAGGTAGCTGGTAAGGTAAGTGCAGGCAGGTGTAGATCAAACCATTTTATTTCTATATATTTGGGGGGCCAATATAGACCTCTGCATACTGCTAAGATTCTGAGAAGTTACCCCATTTTTTTTTTTTTTTTTTTTTTTTACAGTAGTCATTTACTATGTGGATGGGTGGATGCATGCATGCCCAAACCTCTTACCCCACCCAAAATAAAGCCCTTGCTGGGTGCGTAGCCGTGTGTGCATGCCACTCTGGCCGTTCTTATCCGCTCTCTGGGGGCGTGCACAAAGTGGTGGCATTGCTAATGCAATGTACCTGCCTTGGTTGCCATGGCAACACAAGTCAAAGTTCATATCCAGCCAGCTCATAGGGCAAAGGTCGTATCCAGCTAGCTGGGGTGATGTCATCAAGGCAGCGATGACATATATAGGTGCCTATATAGGGGCAGGCAGCTTAGTTGCAGCCAGGCTTGCAACCAGGTAGGTAGCGTAGGTAGGTAGCTGGTAAGGTAAGTGCAGGCAGGTGTAGATCAAACCATTTTATTTCTATATATTTGGGGGGCCAATATAGACCTCTGCATACTGCTAAGATTCTGAGAAGTTACCCCATTTTTTTTTTTTTTTTTTTTTTTTACAGTAGTCATTTACTATGTGGATGGGTGGATGCATGCATGCCCAAACCTCTTACCCCACCCAAAATAAAGCCCTTGCTGGGTGCGTAGCCGTGTGTGCATGCCACTCTGGCCGTTCTTATCCGCTCTCTGGGGGCGTGCACAAAGTGGTGGCATTGCTAATGCAATGTCCTGCCTTGGTTGCCATGGCAACACAAGTCAAAGTTCATATCCAGCCAGCTCATAGGGCAAAGGTCGTATCCAGCTAGCTGGGGTGATGTCATCAAGGCAGCGATGACATATATAGGTGCCTATATAGGGGCAGGCAGCTTAGTTGCAGCCAGGCTTGCAACCAGGTAGGTAGCGTAGGTAGGTAGCTGGTAAGGTAAGTGCAGGCAGGTGTAGATCAAACCATTTTATTTCTATATATTTGGGGGGCCAATATAGACCTCTGCATACTGCTAAGATTCTGAGAAGTTACCCCATTTTTTTTTTTTTTTTTTTTTTTTACAGTAGTCATTTACTATGTGGATGGGTGGATGCATGCATGCCCAAACCTCTTACCCCACCCAAAATAAAGCCCTTGCTGGGTGCGTAGCCGTGTGTGCATGCCACTCTGGCCGTTCTTATCCGCTCTCTGGGGGCGTGCACAAAGTGGTGGCATTGCTAATGCAATGTACCTGCCTTGGTTGCCATGGCAACACAAGTCAAAGTTCATATCCAGCCAGCTCATAGGGCAAAGGTCGTATCCAGCTAGCTGGGGTGATGTCATCAAGGCAGCGATGACATATATAGGTGCCTATATAGGGGCAGGCAGCTTAGTTGCAGCCAGGCTTGCAACCAGGTAGGTAGCGTAGGTAGGTAGCTGGTAAGGTAAGTGCAGGCAGGTGTAGATCAAACCATTTTATTTCTATATATTTGGGGGGCCAATATAGACCTCTGCATACTGCTAAGATTCTGAGAAGTTACCCCATTTTTTTTTTTTTTTTTTTTTTTACAGTAGTCATTTACTATGTGGATGGGTGGATGCATGCATGCCCAAACCTCTTACCCCACCCAAAATAAAGCCCTTGCTGGGTGCGTAGCCGTGTGTGCATGCCACTCTGGCCGTTCTTATCCGCTCTCTGGGGGCGTGCACAAAGTGGTGGCATTGCTAATGCAATGTACCTGCCTTGGTTGCCATGGCAACACAAGTCAAAGTTCATATCCAGCCAGCTCATAGGGCAAAGGTCGTATCCAGCTAGCTGGGGTGATGTCATCAAGGCAGCGATGACATATATAGGTGCCTATATAGGGGCAGGCAGCTTAGTTGCAGCCAGGCTTGCAACCAGGTAGGTAGCGTAGGTAGGTAGCTGGTAAGGTAAGTGCAGGCAGGTGTAGATCAAACCATTTTATTTCTATATATTTGGGGGGCCAATATAGACCTCTGCATACTGCTAAGATTCTGAGAAGTTACCCCATTTTTTTTTTTTTTTTTTTTTTTTTACAGTAGTCATTTACTATGTGGATGGGTGGATGCATGCATGCCCAAACCTCTTACCCCACCCAAAATAAAGCCCTTGCTGGGTGCGTAGCCGTGTGTGCATGCCACTCTGGCCGTTCTTATCCGCTCTCTGGGGGCGTGCACAAAGTGGTGGCATTGCTAATGCAATGTACCTGCCTTGGTTGCCATGGCAACACAAGTCAAAGTTCATATCCAGCCAGCTCATAGGGCAAAGGTCGTATCCAGCTAGCTGGGGTGATGTCATCAAGGCAGCGATGACATATATAGGTGCCTATATAGGGGCAGGCAGCTTAGTTGCAGCCAGGCTTGCAACCAGGTAGGTAGCGTAGGTAGGTAGCTGGTAAGGTAAGTGCAGGCAGGTGTAGATCAAACCATTTTATTTCTATATATTTGGGGGGCCAATATAGACCTCTGCATACTGCTAAGATTCTGAGAAGTTACCCCATTTTTTTTTTTTTTTTTTTTTTTTACAGTAGTCATTTACTATGTGGATGGGTGGATGCATGCATGCCCAAACCTCTTACCCCACCCAAAATAAAGCCCTTGCTGGGTGCGTAGCCGTGTGTGCATGCCACTCTGGCCGTTCTTATCCGCTCTCTGGGGGCGTGCACAAAGTGGTGGCATTGCTAATGCAATGTACCTGCCTTGGTTGCCATGGCAACACAAGTCAAAGTTCATATCCAGCCAGCTCATAGGGCAAAGGTCGTATCCAGCTAGCTGGGGTGATGTCATCAAGGCAGCGATGACATATATAGGTGCCTATATAGGGGCAGGCAGCTTAGTTGCAGCCAGGCTTGCAACCAGGTAGGTAGCGTAGGTAGGTAGCTGGTAAGGTAAGTGCAGGCAGGTGTAGATCAAACCATTTTATTTCTATATATTTGGGGGGCCAATATAGACCTCTGCATACTGCTAAGATTCTGAGAAGTTACCCCATTTTTTTTTTTTTTTTTTTTTTTTACAGTAGTCATTTACTATGTGGATGGGTGGATGCATGCATGCCCAAACCTCTTACCCCACCCAAAATAAAGCCCTTGCTGGGTGCGTAGCCGTGTGTGCATGCCACTCTGGCCGTTCTTATCCGCTCTCTGGGGGCGTGCACAAAGTGGTGGCATTGCTAATGCAATGTACCTGCCTTGGTTGCCATGGCAACACAAGTCAAAGTTCATATCCAGCCAGCTCATAGGGCAAAGGTCGTATCCAGCTAGCTGGGGTGATGTCATCAAGGCAGCGATGACATATATAGGTGCCTATATAGGGGCAGGCAGCTTAGTTGCAGCCAGGCTTGCAACCAGGTAGGTAGCGTAGGTAGGTAGCTGGTAAGGTAAGTGCAGGCAGGTGTAGATCAAACCATTTTATTTCTATATATTTGGGGGGCCAATATAGACCTCTGCATACTGCTAAGATTCTGAGAAGTTACCCCATTTTTTTTTTTTTTTTTTTTTTACAGTAGTCATTTACTATATGGATGGGTGGATGCATGCATGCCCAAACCTCTTACCCCACCCAAAATAAAGCCCTTGCTGGGTGCGTAGCCGTGTGTGCATGCCACTCTGGCCGTTCTTATCCGCTCTCTGGGGGCGTGCACAAAGTGGTGGCATTGCTAATGCAATTGACCTGCCTTGGTTGCCATGGCAACACAAGTCAAAGTTCATATCCAGCCAGCTCATAGGGCAAAGGTCGTATCCAGCTAGCTGGGGTGATGTCATCAAGGCAGCGATGACATATATAGGTGCCTATATAGGGGCAGGCAGCTTAGTTGCAGCCAGGCTTGCAACCAGGTAGGTAGCGTAGGTAGGTAGCTGGTAAGGTAAGTGCAGGCAGGTGTAGATCAAACCATTTTATTTCTATATATTTGGGGGGCCAATATAGACCTCTGCATACTGCTAAGATTCTGAGAAGTTACCCCATTTTTTTTTTTTTTTTTTTTTTTTACAGTAGTCATTTACTATGTGGATGGGTGGATGCATGCATGCCCAAACCTCTTACCCCACCCAAAATAAAGCCCTTGCTGGGTGCGTAGCCGTGTGTGCATGCCACTCTGGCCGTTCTTATCCGCTCTCTGGGGGCGTGCACAAAGTGGTGGCATTGCTAATGCAATGTACCTGCCTTGGTTGCCATGGCAACACAAGTCAAAGTTCATATCCAGCCAGCTCATAGGGCAAAGGTCGTATCCAGCTAGCTGGGGTGATGTCATCAAGGCAGCGATGACATATATAGGTGCCTATATAGGGGCAGGCAGCTTAGTTGCAGCCAGGCTTGCAACCAGGTAGGTAGCGTAGGTAGGTAGCTGGTAAGGTAAGTGCAGGCAGGTGTAGATCAAACCATTTTATTTCTATATATTTGGGGGGCCAATATAGACCTCTGCATACTGCTAAGATTCTGAGAAGTTACCCCATTTTTTTTTTTTTTTTTTTTTTTTTACAGTAGTCATTTACTATATGGATGGGTGGATGCATGCATGCCCAAACCTCTTACCCCACCCAAAATAAAGCCCTTGCTGGGTGCGTAGCCGTGTGTGCATGCCACTCTGGCCGTTCTTATCCGCTCTCTGGGGGCGTGCACAAGGTGGTGGCATTGCTAATGCAATTGACCTGCCTTGGTTGCCATGGCAACACAAGTCAAAGTTCATATCCAGCCAGCTCATAGGGCAAAGGTCGTATCCAGCTAGCTGGGGTGATGTCATCAAGGCAGCGATGACATATATAGGTGCCTATATAGGGGCAGGCAGCTTAGTTGCAGCCAGGCTTGCAACCAGGTAGGTAGCGTAGGTAGGTAGCTGGTAAGGTAAGTGCAGGCAGGTGTAGATCAAACCATTTTATTTCTATATATTTGGGGGGCCAATATAGACCTCTGCATACTGCTAAGATTCTGAGAAGTTACCCCATTTATTTTTTTTTTTTTTTTTTTTTACAGTAGTCATTTACTATATGGATGGGTGGATGCATGCATGCCCAAACCTCTTACCCCACCCAAAATAAAGCCCTTGCTGGGTGCGTAGCCGTGTGTGCATGCCACTCTGGCCGTTCTTATCCGCTCTCTGGGGGCGTGCACAAAGGTGGTGGCATTGCTAATGCAATTGACCTGCCTTGGTTGCCATGGCAACACAAGTCAAAGTTCATATCCAGCCAGCTCATAGGGCAAAGGTCGTATCCAGCTAGCTGGGGTGATGTCATCAAGGCAGCGATGACATATATAGGTGCCTATATAGGGGCAGGCAGCTTAGTTGCAGCCAGGCTTGCAACCAGGTAGGTAGCGTAGGTAGGTAGCTGGTAAGGTAAGTGCAGGCAGGTGTAGATCAAACCATTTTATTTCTATATATTTGGGGGGCCAATATAGACCTCTGCATACTGCTAAGATTCTGAGAAGTTACCCCATTTTTTTTTTTTTTTTTTTTTTTACAGTAGTCATTTACTATATGGATGGGTGGATGCATGCATGCCCAAACCTCTTACCCCACCCAAAATAAAGCCCTTGCTGGGTGCGTAGCCGTGTGTGCATGCCACTCTGGCCGTTCTTATCCGCTCTCTGGGGGCGTGCACAAAGGTGGTGGCATTGCTAATGCAATTGACCTGCCTTGGTTGCCATGGCAACACAAGTCAAAGTTCATATCCAGCCAGCTCATAGGGCAAAGGTCGTATCCAGCTAGCTGGGGTGATGTCATCAAGGCAGCGATGACATATATAGGTGCCTATATAGGGGCAGGCAGCTTAGTTGCAGCCAGGCTTGCAACCAGGTAGGTAGCGTAGGTAGGTAGCTGGTAAGGTAAGTGCAGGCAGGTGTAGATCAAACCATTTTATTTCTATATATTTGGGGGGCCAATATAGACCTCTGCATACTGCTAAGATTCTGAGAAGTTACCCCATTTATTTTATTTATTTTTTTTTTTTTACAGTAGTCATTTACTATAAGGATGGGTGGATGCATGCATGCCCAAACCTCTTACCCCACCCAAAATAAAGCCCTTGCTGGGTGCGTAGCCGTGTGTGCATGCCACTCTGGCCGTTCTTATCCGCTCTCTGGGGGCGTGCACAAGGTGGTGGCATTGCTAATGCATTGACCTGCCTTGGTTGCCATGGCAACACAAGTCAAAGTTCATATCCAGCCAGCTCATAGGGCAAAGGTCGTATCCAGCTAGCTGGGGTGATGTCATCAAGGCAGCGATGACATATATAGGTGCCTATATAGGGGCAGGCAGCTTAGTTGCAGCCAGGCTTGCAACCAGGTAGGTAGCGTAGGTAGGTAGCTGGTAAGGTAAGTGCAGGCAGGTGTAGATCAAACCATTTTATTTCTATATATTTGGGGGGCCAATATAGACCTCTGCATACTGCTAAGATTCTGAGAAGTTACCCCATTTATTTTATTTTTTTTTTTTTTTTACAGTAGTCATTTACTATATGGATGGGTGGATGCATGCATGCCCAAACCTCTTACCCCACCCAAAATAAAGCCCTTGCTGGGTGCGTAGCCGTGTGTGCATGCCACTCTGGCCGTTCTTATCCGCTCTCTGGGGGCGTGCACAAGGTGGTGGCATTGCTAATGCATTGACCTGCCTTGGTTGCCATGGCAACACAAGTCAAAGTTCATATCCAGCCAGCTCATAGGGCAAAGGTCGTATCCAGCTAGCTGGGGTGATGTCATCAAGGCAGCGATGACATATATAGGTGCCTATATAGGGGCAGGCAGCTTAGTTGCAGCCAGGCTTGCAACCAGGTAGGTAGCGTAGGTAGGTAGCTGGTAAGGTAAGTGCAGGCAGGTGTAGATCAAACCATTTTATTTCTATATATTTGGGGGGCCAATATAGACCTCTGCATACTGCTAAGATTCTGAGAAGTTACCCCATTTATTTTATTTTTTTTTTTTTTTTACAGTAGTCATTTACTATATGGATGGGTGGATGCATGCATGCCCAAACCTCTTACCCCACCCAAAATAAAGCCCTTGCTGGGTGCGTAGCCGTGTGTGCATGCCACTCTGGCCGTTCTTATCCGCTCTCTGGGGGCGTGCACAAGGTGGTGGCATTGCTAATGCATTGACCTGCCTTGGTTGCCATGGCAACACAAGTCAAAGTTCATATCCAGCCAGCTCATAGGGCAAAGGTCGTATCCAGCTAGCTGGGGTGATGTCATCAAGGCAGCGATGACATATATAGGTGCCTATATAGGGGCAGGCAGCTTAGTTGCAGCCAGGCTTGCAACCAGGTAGGTAGCGTAGGTAGGTAGCTGGTAAGGTAAGTGCAGGCAGGTGTAGATCAAACCATTTTATTTCTATATATTTGGGGGGCCAATATAGACCTCTGCATACTGCTAAGATTCTGAGAAGTTACCCCATTTATTTTTATTTTTTTTTTTTTTACAGTAGTCATTTACTATATGGATGGGTGGATGCATGCATGCCCAAACCTCTTACCCCACCCAAAATAAAGCCCTTGCTGGGTGCGTAGCCGTGTGTGCATGCCACTCTGGCCGTTCTTATCCGCTCTCTGGGGGCGTGCACAAGGTGGTGGCATTGCTAATGCATTGACCTGCCTTGGTTGCCATGGCAACACAAGTCAAAGTTCATATCCAGCCAGCTCATAGGGCAAAGGTCGTATCCAGCTAGCTGGGGTGATGTCATCAAGGCAGCGATGACATATATAGGTGCCTATATAGGGGCAGGCAGCTTAGTTGCAGCCAGGCTTGCAACCAGGTAGGTAGCGTAGGTAGGTAGCTGGTAAGGTAAGTGCAGGCAGGTGTAGATCAAACCATTTTATTTCTATATATTTGGGGGGCCAATATAGACCTCTGCATACTGCTAAGATTCTGAGAAGTTACCCCATTTATTTTATTTTATTTTTTTTATTTTTTTTACAGTAGTCATTTACTATATGGATGGGTGGATGCATGCATGCCCAAACCTCTTACCCCACCCAAAATAAAGCCCTTGCTGGGTGCGTAGCCGTGTGTGCATGCCACTCTGGCCGTTCTTATCCGCTCTCTGGGGGCGTGCACAAGGTGGTGGCATTGCTAATGCATTGACCTGCCTTGGTTGCCATGGCAACACAAGTCAAAGTTCATATCCAGCCAGCTCATAGGGCAAAGGTCGTATCCAGCTAGCTGGGGTGATGTCATCAAGGCAGCGATGACATATATAGGTGCCTATATAGGGGCAGGCAGCTTAGTTGCAGCCAGGCTTGCAACCAGGTAGGTAGCGTAGGTAGGTAGCTGGTAAGGTAAGTGCAGGCAGGTGTAGATCAAACCATTTTATTTCTATATATTTGGGGGGCCAATATAGACCTCTGTATACTGCTAAGATTCTGAGAAGTTACCCCATTTATTTTTTTATTTTTTTTTTTTTACAGTAGTCATTTACTATATGGATGGGTGGATGCATGCATGCCCAAACCTCTTACCCCACCCAAAATAAAGCCCTTGCTGGGTGCGTAGCCGTGTGTGCATGCCACTCTGGCCGTTCTTATCCGCTCTCTGGGGGCGTGCACAAGGTGGTGGCATTGCTAATGCATTGACCTGCCTTGGTTGCCATGGCAACACAAGTCAAAGTTCATATCCAGCCAGCTCATAGGGCAAAGGTCGTATCCAGCTAGCTGGGGTGATGTCATCAAGGCAGCGATGACATATATAGGTGCCTATATAGGGGCAGGCAGCTTAGTTGCAGCCAGGCTTGCAACCAGGTAGGTAGCGTAGGTAGGTAGCTGGTAAGGTAAGTGCAGGCAGGTGTAGATCAAACCATTTTATTTCTATATATTTGGGGGGCCAATATAGACCTCTGCATACTGCTAAGATTCTGAGAAGTTACCCCATTTATTTTATTTTATTTTTTTTTATTTTTTTACAGTAGTCATTTACTATATGGATGGGTGGATGCATGCATGCCCAAACCTCTTACCCCACCCAAAATAAAGCCCTTGCTGGGTGCGTAGCCGTGTGTGCATGCCACTCTGGCCGTTCTTATCCGCTCTCTGGGGGCGTGCACAAGGTGGTGGCATTGCTAATGCATTGACCTGCCTTGGTTGCCATGGCAACACAAGTCAAAGTTCATATCCAGCCAGCTCATAGGGCAAAGGTCGTATCCAGCTAGCTGGGGTGATGTCATCAAGGCAGCGATGACATATATAGGTGCCTATATAGGGGCAGGCAGCTTAGTTGCAGCCAGGCTTGCAACCAGGTAGGTAGCGTAGGTAGGTAGCTGGTAAGGTAAGTGCAGGCAGGTGTAGATCAAACCATTTTATTTCTATATATTTGGGGGGCCAATATAGACCTCTGCATACTGCTAAGATTCTGAGAAGTTACCCCATTTATTTTATTTATTTTTTTTTTATTTTTTTACAGTAGTCATTTACTATATGGATGGGTGGATGCATGCATGCCCAAACCTCTTACCCCACCCAAAATAAAGCCCTTGCTGGGTGCGTAGCCGTGTGTGCATGCCACTCTGGCCGTTCTTATCCGCTCTCTGGGGGCGTGCACAAGGTGGTGGCATTGCTAATGCATTGACCTGCCTTGGTTGCCATGGCAACACAAGTCAAAGTTCATATCCAGCCAGCTCATAGGGCAAAGGTCGTATCCAGCTAGCTGGGGTGATGTCATCAAGGCAGCGATGACATATATAGGTGCCTATATAGGGGCAGGCAGCTTAGTTGCAGCCAGGCTTGCAACCAGGTAGGTAGCGTAGGTAGGTAGCTGGTAAGGTAAGTGCAGGCAGGTGTAGATCAAACCATTTTATTTCTATATATTTGGGGGGCCAATATAGACCTCTGCATACTGCTAAGATTCTGAGAAGTTACCCCATTTATTTTATTTTATTTTTTTTATTTTTTTACAGTAGTCATTTACTATATGGATGGGTGGATGCATGCATGCCCAAACCTCTTACCCCACCCAAAATAAAGCCCTTGCTGGGTGCGTAGCCGTGTGTGCATGCCACTCTGGCCGTTCTTATCCGCTCTCTGGGGGCGTGCACAAGGTGGTGGCATTGCTAATGCATTGACCTGCCTTGGTTGCCATGGCAACACAAGTCAAAGTTCATATCCAGCCAGCTCATAGGGCAAAGGTCGTATCCAGCTAGCTGGGGTGATGTCATCAAGGCAGCGATGACATATATAGGTGCCTATATAGGGGCAGGCAGCTTAGTTGCAGCCAGGCTTGCAACCAGGTAGGTAGCGTAGGTAGGTAGCTGGTAAGGTAAGTGCAGGCAGGTGTAGATCAAACCATTTTATTTCTATATATTTGGGGGGCCAATATAGACCTCTGCATACTGCTAAGATTCTGAGAAGTTACCCCATTTATTTTATTTTTATTTTTTTTTATTTTTTTACAGTAGTCATTTACTATATGGATGGGTGGATGCATGCATGCCCAAACCTCTTACCCCACCCAAAATAAAGCCCTTGCTGGGTGCGTAGCCGTGTGTGCATGCCACTCTGGCCGTTCTTATCCGCTCTCTGGGGGCGTGCACAAGGTGGTGGCATTGCTAATGCATTGACCTGCCTTGGTTGCCATGGCAACACAAGTCAAAGTTCATATCCAGCCAGCTCATAGGGCAAAGGTCGTATCCAGCTAGCTGGGGTGATGTCATCAAGGCAGCGATGACATATATAGGTGCCTATATAGGGGCAGGCAGCTTAGTTGCAGCCAGGCTTGCAACCAGGTAGGTAGCGTAGGTAGGTAGCTGGTAAGGTAAGTGCAGGCAGGTGTAGATCAAACCATTTTATTTCTATATATTTGGGGGGCCAATATAGACCTCTGCATACTGCTAAGATTCTGAGAAGTTACCCCAATTATTTTATTTTTTTTTTTTTTACAGTAGTCATTTACTATATGGATGGGTGGATGCATGCATGCCCAAACCTCTTACCCCACCCAAAATAAAGCCCTTGCTGGGTGCGTAGCCGTGTGTGCATGCCACTCTGGCCGTTCTTATCCGCTCTCTGGGGGCGTGCACAAGGTGGTGGCATTGCTAATGCATTGACCTGCCTTGGTTGCCATGGCAACACAAGTCAAAGTTCATATCCAGCCAGCTCATAGGGCAAAGGTCGTATCCAGCTAGCTGGGGTGATGTCATCAAGGCAGCGATGACATATATAGGTGCCTATATAGGGGCAGGCAGCTTAGTTGCAGCCAGGCTTGCAACCAGGTAGGTAGCGTAGGTAGGTAGCTGGTAAGGTAAGTGCAGGCAGGTGTAGATCAAACCATTTTATTTCTATATATTTGGGGGGCCAATATAGACCTCTGCATACTGCTAAGATTCTGAGAAGTTACCCCATTTATTTTTATTTTTTTTTTTTTACAGTAGTCATTTACTATATGGATGGGTGGATGCATGCATGCCCAAACCTCTTACCCCACCCAAAATAAAGCCCTTGCTGGGTGCGTAGCCGTGTGTGCATGCCACTCTGGCCGTTCTTATCCGCTCTCTGGGGGCGTGCACAAGGTGGTGGCATTGCTAATGCATTGACCTGCCTTGGTTGCCATGGCAACACAAGTCAAAGTTCATATCCAGCCAGCTCATAGGGCAAAGGTCGTATCCAGCTAGCTGGGGTGATGTCATCAAGGCAGCGATGACATATATAGGTGCCTATATAGGGGCAGGCAGCTTAGTTGCAGCCAGGCTTGCAACCAGGTAGGTAGCGTAGGTAGGTAGCTGGTAAGGTAAGTGCAGGCAGGTGTAGATCAAACCATTTTATTTCTATATATTTGGGGGGCCAATATAGACCTCTGCATACTGCTAAGATTCTGAGAAGTTACCCCATTTATTTTATTTTATTTTATTTTATTTTTTTTACAGTAGTCATTTACTATATGGATGGGTGGATGCATGCATGCCCAAACCTCTTACCCCACCCAAAATAAAGCCCTTGCTGGGTGCGTAGCCGTGTGTGCATGCCACTCTGGCCGTTCTTATCCGCTCTCTGGGGGCGTGCACAAGGTGGTGGCATTGCTAATGCATTGACCTGCCTTGGTTGCCATGGCAACACAAGTCAAAGTTCATATCCAGCCAGCTCATAGGGCAAAGGTCGTATCCAGCTAGCTGGGGTGATGTCATCAAGGCAGCGATGACATATATAGGTGCCTATATAGGGGCAGGCAGCTTAGTTGCAGCCAGGCTTGCAACCAGGTAGGTAGCGTAGGTAGGTAGCTGGTAAGGTAAGTGCAGGCAGGTGTAGATCAAACCATTTTATTTCTATATATTTGGGGGGCCAATATAGACCTCTGCATACTGCTAAGATTCTGAGAAGTTACCCCATTTATTTTTATTTTTTTTTTTTTACAGTAGTCATTTACTATATGGATGGGTGGATGCATGCATGCCCAAACCTCTTACCCCACCCAAAATAAAGCCCTTGCTGGGTGCGTAGCCGTGTGTGCATGCCACTCTGGCCGTTCTTATCCGCTCTCTGGGGGCGTGCACAAGGTGGTGGCATTGCTAATGCATTGACCTGCCTTGGTTGCCATGGCAACACAAGTCAAAGTTCATATCCAGCCAGCTCATAGGGCAAAGGTCGTATCCAGCTAGCTGGGGTGATGTCATCAAGGCAGCGATGACATATATAGGTGCCTATATAGGGGCAGGCAGCTTAGTTGCAGCCAGGCTTGCAACCAGGTAGGTAGCGTAGGTAGGTAGCTGGTAAGGTAAGTGCAGGCAGGTGTAGATCAAACCATTTTATTTCTATATATTTGGGGGGCCAATATAGACCTCTGCATACTGCTAAGATTCTGAGAAGTTACCCCATTTATTTTATTTTATTTTTTTTTATTTTTTTACAGTAGTCATTTACTATATGGATGGGTGGATGCATGCATGCCCAAACCTCTTACCCCACCCAAAATAAAGCCCTTGCTGGGTGCGTAGCCGTGTGTGCATGCCACTCTGGCCGTTCTTATCCGCTCTCTGGGGGCGTGCACAAGGTGGTGGCATTGCTAATGCATTGACCTGCCTTGGTTGCCATGGCAACACAAGTCAAAGTTCATATCCAGCCAGCTCATAGGGCAAAGGTCGTATCCAGCTAGCTGGGGTGATGTCATCAAGGCAGCGATGACATATATAGGTGCCTATATAGGGGCAGGCAGCTTAGTTGCAGCCAGGCTTGCAACCAGGTAGGTAGCGTAGGTAGGTAGCTGGTAAGGTAAGTGCAGGCAGGTGTAGATCAAACCATTTTATTTCTATATATTTGGGGGGCCAATATAGACCTCTGCATACTGCTAAGATTCTGAGAAGTTACCCCATTTATTTTATTTATTTTTTTTTTATTTTTTTACAGTAGTCATTTACTATATGGATGGGTGGATGCATGCATGCCCAAACCTCTTACCCCACCCAAAATAAAGCCCTTGCTGGGTGCGTAGCCGTGTGTGCATGCCACTCTGGCCGTTCTTATCCGCTCTCTGGGGGCGTGCACAAGGTGGTGGCATTGCTAATGCATTGACCTGCCTTGGTTGCCATGGCAACACAAGTCAAAGTTCATATCCAGCCAGCTCATAGGGCAAAGGTCGTATCCAGCTAGCTGGGGCGATGTCATCAAGGCAGCGATGACATATATAGGTGCCTATATAGGGGCAGGCAGCTTAGTTGCAGCCAGGCTTGCAACCAGGTAGGTAGCGTAGGTAGGTAGCTGGTAAGGTAAGTGCAGGCAGGTGTAGATCAAACCATTTTATTTCTATATATTTGGGGGGCCAATATAGACCTCTGCATACTGCTAAGATTCTGAGAAGTTACCCCATTTATTTTATTTTATTTTTTTCTTATTTTTTTACAGTAGTCATTTACTATATGGATGGGTGGATGCATGCATGCCCAAACCTCTTACCCCACCCAAAATAAAGCCCTTGCTGGGTGCGTAGCCGTGTGTGCATGCCACTCTGGCCGTTCTTATCCGCTCTCTGGGGGCGTGCACAAAGTGGTGGCATTGCTAATGCATTGACCTGCCTTGGTTGCCATGGCAACACAAGTCAAAGTTCATATCCAGCCAGCTCATAGGGCAAAGGTCGTATCCAGCTAGCTGGGGTGATGTCATCAAGGCAGCGATGACATATATAGGTGCCTATATAGGGGCAGGCAGCTTAGTTGCAGCCAGGCTTGCAACCAGGTAGGTAGCGTAGGTAGGTAGCTGGTAAGGTAAGTGCAGGCAGGTGTAGATCAAACCATTTTATTTCTATATATTTGGGGGGCCAATATAGACCTCTGCATACTGCTAAGATTCTGAGAAGTTACCCCATTTATTTTATTTATTTTTTTTTTAATTTTTTTACAGTAGTCATTTACTATATGGATGGGTAGATGCATGCATGCCCAAACCTCTTACCCCACCCAAAATAAAGCCCTTGCTGGGTGCGTAGCCGTGTGTGCATGCCACTCTGGCCGTTCTTATCCGCTCTCTGGGGGCGTGCACAAGGTGGTGGCATTGCTAATGCATTGACCTGCCTTGGTTGCCATGGCAACACAAGTCAAAGTTCATATCCAGCCAGCTCATAGGGCAAAGGTCGTATCCAGCTAGCTGGGGTGATGTCATCAAGGCAGCGATGACATATATAGGTGCCTATATAGGGGCAGGCAGCTTAGTTGCAGCCAGGCTTGCAACCAGGTAGGTAGCGTAGGTAGGTAGCTGGTAAGGTAAGTGCAGGCAGGTGTAGATCAAACCATTTTATTTCTATATATTTGGGGGGCCAATATAGACCTCTGCATACTGCTAAGATTCTGAGAAGTTACCCCATTTATTTTATTTTTATTTTTTTTTATTTTTTTACAGTAGTCATTTACTATATGGATGGGTGGATGCATGCATGCCCAAACCTCTTACCCCACCCAAAATAAAGCCCTTGCTGGGTGCGTAGCCGTGTGTGCATGCCACTCTGGCCGTTCTTATCCGCTCTCTGGGGGCGTGCACAAGGTGGTGGCATTGCTAATGCATTGACCTGCCTTGGTTGCCATGGCAACACAAGTCAAAGTTCATATCCAGCCAGCTCATAGGGCAAAGGTCGTATCCAGCTAGCTTGGGTGATGTCATCAAGGCAGCGATGACATATATAGGTGCCTATATAGGGGCAGGCAGCTTAGTTGCAGCCAGGCTTGCAACCAGGTAGGTAGCGTAGGTAGGTAGCTGGTAAGGTAAGTGCAGGCAGGTGTAGATCAAACCATTTTATTTCTATATATTTGGGGGGCCAATATAGACCTCTGCATACTGCTAAGATTCTGAGAAGTTACCCCATTTATTTTATTTTTTTTTTATTTTTTTTTTACAGTAGTCATTTACTATATGGATGGGTGGATGCATGCATGCCCAAACCTCTTACCCCACCCAAAATAAAGCCCTTGCTGGGTGCGTAGCCGTGTGTGCATGCCACTCTGGCCGTTCTTATCCGCTCTCTGGGGGCGTGCACAAGGTGGTGGCATTGCTAATGCATTGACCTGCCTTGGTTGCCATGGCAACACAAGTCAAAGTTCATATCCAGCCAGCTCATAGGGCAAAGGTCGTATCCAGCTAGCTGGGGTGATGTCATCAAGGCAGCGATGACATATATAGGTGCCTATATAGGGGCAGGCAGCTTAGTTGCAGCCAGGCTTGCAACCAGGTAGGTAGCGTAGGTAGGTAGCTGGTAAGGTAAGTGCAGGCAGGTGTAGATCAAACCATTTTATTTCTATATATTTGGGGGGCCAATATAGACCTCTGCATACTGCTAAGATTCTGAGAAGTTACCCCATTTATTTATTTTTTTTTTTTACAGTAGTCATTTACTATATGGATGGGTGGATGCATGCATGCCCAAACCTCTTACCCCACCCAAAATAAAGCCCTTGCTGGGTGCGTAGCCGTGTGTGCATGCCACTCTGGCCGTTCTTATCCGCTCTCTGGGGGCGTGCACAAGGTGGTGGCATTGCTAATGCATTGACCTGCCTTGGTTGCCATGGCAACACAAGTCAAAGTTCATATCCAGCCAGCTCATAGGGCAAAGGTCGTATCCAGCTAGCTGGGGTGATGTCATCAAGGCAGCGATGACATATATAGGTGCCTATATAGGGGCAGGCAGCTTAGTTGCAGCCAGGCTTGCAACCAGGTAGGTAGCGTAGGTAGGTAGCTGGTAAGGTAAGTGCAGGCAGGTGTAGATCAAACCATTTTATTTCTATATATTTGGGGGGCCAATATAGACCTCTGCATACTGCTAAGATTCTGAGAAGTTACCCCATTTATTTTTATTTTTTATTTTTTTTATTTTTTTACAGTAGTCATTTACTATATGGATGGGTGGATGCATGCATGCCCAAACCTCTTACCCCACCCAAAATAAAGCCCTTGCTGGGTGCGTAGCCGTGTGTGCATGCCACTCTGGCCGTTCTTATCCGCTCTCTGGGGGCGTGCACAAGGTGGTGGCATTGCTAATGCATTGACCTGCCTTGGTTGCCATGGCAACACAAGTCAAAGTTCATATCCAGCCAGCTCATAGGGCAAAGGTCGTATCCAGCTAGCTGGGGTGATGTCATCAAGGCAGCGATGACATATATAGGTGCCTATATAGGGGCAGGCAGCTTAGTTGCAGCCAGGCTTGCAACCAGGTAGGTAGCGTAGGTAGGTAGCTGGTAAGGTAAGTGCAGGCAGGTGTAGATCAAACCATTTTATTTCTATATATTTGGGGGGCCAATATAGACCTCTGCATACTGCTAAGATTCTGAGAAGTTACCCCATTTATTTTTTTTTTTTTATTTTTTTTTACAGTAGTCATTTACTATATGGATGGGTGGATGCATGCATGCCCAAACCTCTTACCCCACCCAAAATAAAGCCCTTGCTGGGTGCGTAGCCGTGTGTGCATGCCACTCTGGCCGTTCTTATCCGCTCTCTGGGGGCGTGCACAAGGTGGTGGCATTGCTAATGCATTGACCTGCCTTGGTTGCCATGGCAACACAAGTCAAAGTTCATATCCAGCCAGCTCATAGGGCAAAGGTCGTATCCAGCTAGCTGGGGTGATGTCATCAAGGCAGCGATGACATATATAGGTGCCTATATAGGGGCAGGCAGCTTAGTTGCAGCCAGGCTTGCAACCAGGTAGGTAGCGTAGGTAGGTAGCTGGTAAGGTAAGTGCAGGCAGGTGTAGATCAATCCATTTTATTTCTATATATTTGGGGGGCCAATATAGACCTCTGCATACTGCTAAGATTCTGAGAAGTTACCCCATTTATTTTTTTATTTTTTTTTTTTTTTTTACAGTAGTCATTTACTATATGGATGGGTGGATGCATGCATGCCCAAACCTCTTACCCCACCCAAAATAAAGCCCTTGCTGGGTGCGTAGCCGTGTGTGCATGCCACTCTGGCCGTTCTTATCCGCTCTCTGGGGGCGTGCACAAGGTGGTGGCATTGCTAATGCATTGACCTGCCTTGGTTGCCATGGCAACACAAGTCAAAGTTCATATCCAGCCAGCTCATAGGGCAAAGGTCGTATCCAGCTAGCTGGGGTGATGTCATCAAGGCAGCGATGACATATATAGGTGCCTATATAGGGGCAGGCAGCTTAGTTGCAGCCAGGCTTGCAACCAGGTAGGTAGCGTAGGTAGGTAGCTGGTAAGGTAAGTGCAGGCAGGTGTAGATCAAACCATTTTATTTCTATATATTTGGGGGGCCAATATAGACCTCTGCATACTGCTAAGATTCTGAGAAGTTACCCCATTAATTTTATTATTATTTTTTTTTATTTTTTTACAGTAGTCATTTACTATATGGATGGGTGGATGCATGCATGCCCAAACCTCTTACCCCACCCAAAATAAAGCCCTTGCTGGGTGCGTAGCCGTGTGTGCATGCCACTCTGGCCGTTCTTATCCGCTCTCTGGGGGCGTGCACAAGGTGGTGGCATTGCTAATGCATTGACCTGCCTTGGTTGCCATGGCAACACAAGTCAAAGTTCATATCCAACCAGCTCATAGGGCAAAGGTCGTATCCAGCTAGCTGGGGTGATGTCATCAAGGCAGCGATGACATATATAGGTGCCTATATAGGGGCAGGCAGCTTAGTTGCAGCCAGGCTTGCAACCAGGTAGGTAGCGTAGGTAGGTAGCTGGTAAGGTAAGTGCAGGCAGGTGTAGATCAAACCATTTTATTTCTATATATTTGGGGGGCCAATATAGACCTCTGCATACTGCTAAGATTCTGAGAAGTTACCCCATTTTTTTTATTTTATTTTTTTTTATTTTTTACAGTAGTCATTTACTATATGGATGGGTGGATGCATGCATGCCCAAACCTCTTACCCCACCCAAAATAAAGCCCTTGCTGGGTGCGTAGCCGTGTGTGCATGCCACTCTGGCCGTTCTTATCCGCTCTCTGGGGGCGTGCACAAGGTGGTGGCATTGCTAATGCATTGACCTGCCTTGGTTGCCATGGCAACACAAGTCAAAGTTCATATCCAGCCAGCTCATAGGGCAAAGGTCGTATCCAGCTAGCTGGGGTGATGTCATCAAGGCAGCGATGACATATATAGGTGCCTATATAGGGGCAGGCAGCTTAGTTGCAGCCAGGCTTGCAACCAGGTAGGTAGCGTAGGTAGGTAGCTGGTAAGGTAAGTGCAGGCAGGTGTAGATCAAACCATTTTATTTCTATATATTTGGGGGGCCAATATAGACCTCTGCATACTGCTAAGATTCTGAGAAGTTACCCCATTTATTTTTTTTTATTTTTTTTTTTTATTTTTTTACAGTAGTCATTTACTATATGGATGGGTGGATGCATGCATGCCCAAACCTCTTACCCCACCCAAAATAAAGCCCTTGCTGGGTGCGTAGCCGTGTGTGCATGCCACTCTGGCCGTTCTTATCCGCTCTCTGGGGGCGTGCACAAGGTGGTGGCATTGCTAATGCATTGACCTGCCTTGGTTGCCATGGCAACACAAGTCAAAGTTCATATCCAGCCAGCTCATAGGGCAAAGGTCGTATCCAGCTAGCTGGGGTGATGTCATCAAGGCAGCGATGACATATATAGGTGCCTATATAGGGGCAGGCAGCTTAGTTGCAGCCAGGCTTGCAACCAGGTAGGTAGCGTAGGTAGGTAGCTGGTAAGGTAAGTGCAGGCAGGTGTAGATCAAACCATTTTATTTCTATATATTTGGGGGGCCAATATAGACCTCTGCATACTGCTAAGATTCTGAGAAGTTACCCCATTTATTTTATTTTTTTTATTTTTTTACAGTAGTCATTTACTATATGGATGGGTGGATGCATGCATGCCCAAACCTCTTACCCCACCCAAAATAAAGCCCTTGCTGGGTGCGTAGCCGTGTGTGCATGCCACTCTGGCCGTTCTTATCCGCTCTCTGGGGGCGTGCACAAGGTGGTGGCATTGCTAATGCATTGACCTGCCTTGGTTGCCATGGCAACACAAGTCAAAGTTCATATCCAGCCAGCTCATAGGGCAAAGGTCGTATCCAGCTAGCTGGGGTGATGTCATCAAGGCAGCGATGACATATATAGGTGCCTATATAGGGGCAGGCAGCTTAGTTGCAGCCAGGCTTGCAACCAGGTAGGTAGCGTAGGTAGGTAGCTGGTAAGGTAAGTGCAGGCAGGTGTAGATCAAACCATTTTATTTCTATATATTTGGGGGGCCAATATAGACCTCTGCATACTGCTAAGATTCTGAGAAGTTACCCCATTTATTTTTTTTTTATTTTTTTTATTTTTTTTACAGTAGTCATTTACTATATGGATGGGTGGATGCATGCATGCCCAAACCTCTTACCCCACCCAAAATAAAGCCCTTGCTGGGTGCGTAGCCGTGTGTGCATGCCACTCTGGCCGTTCTTATCCGCTCTCTGGGGGCGTGCACAAGGTGGTGGCATTGCTAATGCATTGACCTGCCTTGGTTGCCATGGCAACACAAGTCAAAGTTCATATCCAGCCAGCTCATAGGGCAAAGGTCGTATCCAGCTAGCTGGGGTGATGTCATCAAGGCAGCGATGACATATATAGGTGCCTATATAGGGGCAGGCAGCTTAGTTGCAGCCAGGCTTGCAACCAGGTAGGTAGCGTAGGTAGGTAGCTGGTAAGGTAAGTGCAGGCAGGTGTAGATCAAACCATTTTATTTCTATATATTTGGGGGGCCAATATAGACCTCTGCATACTGCTAAGATTCTGAGAAGTTACCCCATTTATTTTATTTTTTTTATTTTTTTTTACAGTAGTCATTTACTATATGGATGGGTGGATGCATGCATGCCCAAACCTCTTACCCCACCCAAAATAAAGCCCTTGCTGGGTGCGTAGCCGTGTGTGCATGCCACTCTGGCCGTTCTTATCCGCTCTCTGGGGGCGTGCACAAGGTGGTGGCATTGCTAATGCATTGACCTGCCTTGGTTGCCATGGCAACACAAGTCAAAGTTCATATCCAGCCAGCTCATAGGGCAAAGGTCGTATCCAGCTAGCTGGGGTGATGTCATCAAGGCAGCGATGACATATATAGGTGCCTATATAAGGGCAGGCAGCTTAGTTGCAGCCAGGCTTGCAACCAGGTAGGTAGCGTAGGTAGGTAGCTGGTAAGGTAAGTGCAGGCAGGTGTAGATCAAACCATTTTATTTCTATATATTTGGGGGGCCAATATAGACCTCTGCATACTGCTAAGATTCTGAGAAGTTACCCCATTTATTTTATTTTTTTTTTTTTTTTTTTTTACAGTAGTCATTTACTATATGGATGGGTGGATGCATGCATGCCCAAACCTCTTACCCCACCCAAAATAAAGCCCTTGCTGGGTGCGTAGCCGTGTGTGCATGCCACTCTGGCCGTTCTTATCCGCTCTCTGGGGGCGTGCACAAGGTGGTGGCATTGCTAATGCATTGACCTGCCTTGGTTGCCAAGGCAACACAAGTCAAAGTTCATATCCAGCCAGCTCATAGGGCAAAGGTCGTATCCAGCTAGCTGGGGTGATGTCATCAAGGCAGCGATGACATATATAGGTGCCTATATAGGGGCAGGCAGCTTAGTTGCAGCCAGGCTTGCAACCAGGTAGGTAGCGTAGGTAGGTAGCTGGTAAGGTAAGTGCAGGCAGGTGTAGATCAAACCATTTTATTTCTATATATTTGGGGGGCCAATATAGACCTCTGCATACTGCTAAGATTCTGAGAAGTTACCCCATTTATTTTATTTTTATTTTATTTTTTATTTTTTTTTACAGTAGTCATTTACTATATGGATGGGTGGATGCATGCATGCCCAAACCTCTTACCCCACCCAAAATAAAGCCCTTGCTGGGTGCGTAGCCGTGTGTGCATGCCACTCTGGCCGTTCTTATCCGCTCTCTGGGGGCGTGCACAAGGTGGTGGCATTGCTAATGCATTGACCTGCCTTGGTTGCCATGGCAACACAAGTCAAAGTTCATATCCAGCCAGCTCATAGGGCAAAGGTCGTATCCAGCTAGCTGGGGTGATGTCATCAAGGCAGCGATGACATATATAGGTGCCTATATAGGGGCAGGCAGCTTAGTTGCAGCCAGGCTTGCAACCAGGTAGGTAGCGTAGGTAGGTAGCTGGTAAGGTAAGTGCAGGCAGGTGTAGATCAAACCATTTTATTTCTATATATTTGGGGGGCGAATATAGACCTCTGCATACTGCTAAGATTCTGAGAAGTTACCCCATTTATTTTATTTTTTTATTTTTTTACAGTAGTCATTTACTATATGGATGGGTGGATGCATGCATGCCCAAACCTCTTACCCCACCCAAAATAAAGCCCTTGCTGGGTGCGTAGCCGTGTGTGCATGCCACTCTGGCCGTTCTTATCCGCTCTCTGGGGGCGTGCACAAGGTGGTGGCATTGCTAATGCATTGACCTGCCTTGGTTGCCATGGCAACACAAGTCAAAGTTCATATCCAGCCAGCTCATAGGGCAAAGGTCGTATCCAGCTAGCTGGGGTGATGTCATCAAGGCAGCGATGACATATATAGGTGCCTATATAGGGGCAGGCAGCTTAGTTGCAGCCAGGCTTGCAACCAGGTAGGTAGCGTAGGTAGGTAGCTGGTAAGGTAAGTGCAGGCAGGTGTAGATCAAACCATTTTATTTCTATATATTTGGGGGGCCAATATAGACCTCTGCATACTGCTAAGATTCTGAGAAGTTACCCCATTTATTTTTATTTTTTTATTTTTTTTACAGTAGTCATTTACTATATGGATGGGTGGATGCATGCATGCCCAAACCTCTTACCCCACCCAAAATAAAGCCCTTGCTGGGTGCGTAGCCGTGTGTGCATGCCACTCTGGCCGTTCTTATCCGCTCTCTGGGGGCGTGCACAAGGTGGTGGCATTGCTAATGCATTGACCTGCCTTGGTTGCCATGGCAACACAAGTCAAAGTTCATATCCAGCCAGCTCATAGGGCAAAGGTCGTATCCAGCTAGCTGGGGTGATGTCATCAAGGCAGCGATGACATATATAGGTGCCTATATAGGGGCAGGCAGCTTAGTTGCAGCCAGGCTTGCAACCAGGTAGGTAGCGTAGGTAGGTAGCTGGTAAGGTAAGTGCAGGCAGGTGTAGATCAAACCATTTTATTTCTATATATTTGGGGGGCCAATATAGACCTCTGCATACTGCTAAGATTCTGAGAAGTTACCCCATTTATTTTTATTTTTTTTTTTTACAGTAGTCATTTACTATATGGATGGGTGGATGCATGCATGCCCAAACCTCTTACCCCACCCAAAATAAAGCCCTTGCTGGGTGCGTAGCCGTGTGTGCATGCCACTCTGGCCGTTCTTATCCGCTCTCTGGGGGCGTGCACAAGGTGGTGGCATTGCTAATGCATTGACCTGCCTTGGTTGCCATGGCAACACAAGTCAAAGTTCATATCCAGCCAGCTCATAGGGCAAAGGTCGTATCCAGCTAGCTGGGGTGATGTCATCAAGGCAGCGATGACATATATAGGTGCCTATATAGGGGCAGGCAGCTTAGTTGCAGCCAGGCTTGCAACCAGGTAGGTAGCGTAGGTAGGTAGCTGGTAAGGTAAGTGCAGGCAGGTGTAGATCAAACCATTTTATTTCTATATATTTGGGGGGCCAATATAGACCTGTGCATACTGCTAAGATTCTGAGAAGTTACCCCATTTTTATTTTATTTTTTTTTTTTTTTTTTTACAGTAGTCATTTACTATGTGGATGGGTGGATGCATGCATGCCCAAACCTCTTACCCCACCCAAAATAAAGCCCTTGCTGGGTGCGTAGCCGTGTGTGCATGCCACTCTGGCCGTTCTTATCCGCTCTCTGGGGGCGTGCACAAAGTGGTGGCATTGCTAATGCATTGACCTGCCTTGGTTGCCATGGCAACACAAGTCAAAGTTCATATCCAGCCAGCTCATAGGGCAAAGGTCGTATCCAGCTAGCTGGGGTGATGTCATCAAGGCAGCGATGACATATATAGGTGCCTATATAGGGGCAGGCAGCTTAGTTGCAGCCAGGCTTGCAACCAGGTAGGTAGCGTAGGTAGGTAGCTGGTAAGGTAAGTGCAGGCAGGTGTAGATCAAACCATTTTATTTCTATATATTTGGGGGGCCAATATAGACCTCTGCATACTGCTAAGATTCTGAGAAGTTACCCCATTTATTTTATTTTTTTTTTTTTTTTTTTTTACAGTAGTCATTTACTATATGGATGGGTGGATGCATGCATGCCCAAACCTCTTACCCCACCCAAAATAAAGCCCTTGCTGGGTGCGTAGCCGTGTGTGCATGCCACTCTGGCCGTTCTTATCCGCTCTCTGGGGGCGTGCACAAGGTGGTGGCATTGCTAATGCATTGACCTGCCTTGGTTGCCATGGCAACACAAGTCAAAGTTCATATCCAGCCAGCTCATAGGGCAAAGGTCGTATCCAGCTAGCTGGGGTGATGTCATCAAGGCAGCGATGACATATATAGGTGCCTATATAGGGGCAGGCAGCTTAGTTGCAGCCAGGCTTGCAACCAGGTAGGTAGCGTAGGTAGGTAGCTGGTAAGGTAAGT
>NW_027208690.1:37500-49200 GCF_027789765.1 Dendropsophus ebraccatus
TGCAGGGGGCTATTCTATATGGGGGGGATGCAGGGGGGCTATTCTATATGGGAGGGGGATGCAGGGGGGCTATTCTATATGGGAGGGGGTGCAGGGGGCTATTCTATATAGGAGGAGGATGCAGGGGGCTATTCTATACAGGAGGGGGATGCAGGGGGCTATTCTATATGGGAGGGGGATGCAGGGGGCTATTCTATATAGGAGGGGGATGCAGGGGGGGCTATTCTATATGGGAGGGGGATGCAGGGGGGCTATTCTATATGGGAGGGGGATGCAGGGGGGCTATTCTATATGGGAGGGGGATGGACAGGGGGGCTATTCTATATAGGAGGGGGATGCAGGGGGGCTATTCTATATAGGAGGGGGATGCAGGGGGGCTATTCTATATGGGAGGGGGATGCAGGGGGGCTATTCTATATGGAAGGGGGGGGGGTGCAGGGGGCTATTCTATATGGGAGGGGGTGCAGGGGGCTATTCTATATAGGAGGAGGATGCAGGGGGGCTATTCTATATGGGAGGGGGATGCAGGGGGCCATTCTATATAGGGGGGGGGGGATGCAGGGGGGCTATTCTATATGGGAGGGGGATGCAGGGGGGCTATTCTATATGGAAGGGGGGGTGCAGGGGGCTATTCTATATGGGAGGGGGATGGACAGGGGGCTATTCTATATAGGAGGGGGATGCAGGGGGCTATTCTATATGGGGGGATGCAGGGGGCTATTCTATATGGGAGGGGGTGCAGGGGAGGCTATTCTATATGGGAGGGGGGTGCAGGGGAGGCTATTCTATATGGGAGGGGGGTGCAGGGGAGGCTATTCTATATGGGAGGGGGATGCAGGGGGCTATTCTATATGGGAGGGGGATGCAGGGGGCTATTCTATATGGGAGGGGGATGCAGGGGGGCTATTCTATATTGGAGGGGGATGCAGGGGGCTATTCTATATAGGAGGGGGATGCAGGGGGCTATTCTATATGGGAGGGGGATGCAAGGGGGCTATTCTATATAGGAGGGGGATGCAGGGGGCTATTCTATATGGGAGGGGGATGCAGGGGGGCTATTCTATATCGGAGGGGGATGCCGGGGGCTATTCTAAATGGGAGGGGGATGCAGGGGGCATTCTATGTAGGAGGGGGATGCAGGGGGGCTATTCTATATGGGGGGATGCAGGGGGCTATTCTATATGGGGGGTGCAGGGGGGCTATTCTATATAAGGGGATGTACAGCAGGGGGGCTATTCTATAGGGGGGGGGGATGTACAGCAGGGGGGCTATTCTATATGGGGGGATGTATAGATGAGGATGTTGCTGGAGCATGAAGCCTAAAATGTCTGTCTGACAGATCCCGTGGAGAGGAGGAGTCATGGCCAGAGAAGCCTTCATGATGGCCGGAGCCAGATGGAGAAGAAAAGGAAAAGTGGACGTCTCGTCATGCAGAGAAGACACCTACTGTGAGTGACAGGATGTAATTGCACTATAATCACTTGTCAGGTCTTTAGAACCTTTATACAGCTGGGATCTACCTCAGTATCAGGGGTGTCACACTCCGGCCCTCCAGGTGTTGCATGACCAGGGTATTGACAAGGCTCTCCATACAAAGACCTTTACTCTAAGAACCCCCACCCCTTCCTTCCCTTACCCCTGGTAACTGCCCGAAGAACCACAGACAACTTCTGGATTTTAATGGCCACAGCAGCCGTTTATTAAAACATCCTCATAATATTAACCAATATATATATAACCAATATATATAACAATTCTGTAACAAATAAATGTACATTGCTATTCGACGGGGCGGTCCTCGGAGCCCCAAAACCCCACAGGCGGCTTTTTGCCAAACTTTCCTTCCCCCCCGCACCCAGGATTTGCCTCTGGCCGACGAGCACTTAACCCAGAGACACCAACTAACACCCGGAGTGCAGGGCCACTGTAACTTCCTCTTATGGAGGTCGTATCCCCTTAAGCCATTGGCTAACTATTGCCGCCCTGCCATAACCTTCTCCATAGGCCCAGGGAGTCCGGAACCACTCCACGGTCCCCTCCCATCACACCAAATATTTTTCCACCGACACCAACCCCGAGGACCCCCACCGCCGCGCCCAGCTGCCATGACAAACGGTTACATCTCCCCCATTACCCCCCAGCTGCTGGACCATACTTACCACGACCAATTCCCAGCTAACCCAGCTTCCGACCCTACTAACAAACCAGGGAGGGTGGGCGGGAGATCTTCACCACTGCTTAACCTAAAATGGCTGCCAACCCCCTGTGGAGCTGACCTATATAACCTGTCCCCCTATGTTACTCCTCCCCCCCCTCTCTCTGCCCAATCACCCCCACTGTTTATACCCCCAGGGACTACCCCCCACCATCACTCCACCCTTCCCCTGCTTGTCCCAGTCGCCTCTACCCTTTCTCTCACCCCTTACTTCCATTCCTGTCAAATCCCTGTCATGAGGGACTCCCCTCAGGCTTTGCCCCCAGTCCGTCCCCACTTGACCAGGGTATTGACAAGGCTCTCCATACAAAGACCTTTACTCTAAGAACCCCCACCCCTTCCTTCCCTTACCCCTGGTAACTGCCCGAAGAACCACAGACAACTTCTGGATTTTAATGGCCACAGCAGCCGTTTATTAAAACATCCTCATAATATTAACCAATATATATAACAATTCTGTAACAAATAAATGTACATTGCTATTCGACGGGGCGGTCCTCGGAGCCCCAAAACCCCACAGGCGGCTTTTTGCCAAACTTTCCTTCCCCCCCGCACCCAGGATTTGCCTCTGGCCGACGAGCACTTAACCCAGAGACACCAACTAACACCCGGAGTGCAGGGCCACTGTAACTTCCTCTTATGGAGGTCGTATCCCCTTAAGCCATTGGCTAACTATTGCCGCCCTGCCATAACCTTCTCCATAGGCCCAGGGAGTCCGGAACCACTCCACGGTCCCCTCCCATCACACCAAATATTTTTCCACCGACACCAACCCCGAGGACCCCCACCGCCACAGACGCCAACGCCTGACCTCCTTAGGTGTTGGCGTCCCGCCACACCCGCAATGCCACATCTATACCATCTCTCAGAGACAAGGTCCACATATCCGTTCCAATGGCGTTCAAGTGAACCCCGTCCCTGCGCCAATAGGCACCCTCACCCTTCTCCAAGTCAGTATGCCGAATGGCCACCGCCCCGTTCCTTGCCATGAAGCGCGCCATAGCCCTGTTAACCTTTATGCGCGCCTTGTCAATACTAGCTACTGACCGAGCCCCCTCCCACCGCTTGCGAGGCACAATGTCAGACCATATAGTCACCAGCTTTGGACACATAGACCATAATCTCAACATATCGAACTTCATGTCCGCAACCAACTCACGAATGGGGCGAGACCCCAAATCATTCCCTCCTACATGTAGAAGCAGAATATCAGGCACTCTGTCCAGGCGCACGTACTTATGGAAATCCGGCAGGACCCCTTTCCATCGCATGCCCCCCCGCCCCAACCACCGAATTACCGCCTCCGCGCGGGGGACCCCCAGCTGTCTGCCATCCGGCCGCACCCCCGCTCGCAGGGCTCCCCAGCGGACATAGGAGTGGCCCATGATCCATATCAAACACGGTGTGGGACCTGAGGAAACAAAAACCAACAACTAAAACACGGAACAACGTAAGCCACTCCCTACCCACTTGTTCCCTACACCCACTCGGGGCGAATGTAGGAACGAAAGCGACGAGATTCCCACCTGCCAATTCTACGCACCACATCCTCACTCAGGCCCCACCGTGCCGCCTCTGTAGCAGCCCCAATCCTAAAAGAATGTCCACTATAATCCCTGGGACTCAAACCCACCGCCCCCAAACCCTTCCGAAACACCGCAACAAATTGAAACCGCGACAAAAAGGATCCATCCCCATGACGCAAAAGCGGCCCAAGAACCCCCCTCGCAAGACCATACTCCCTCAAACACACTACCGGACACATCCGAGACCCCGGCACCCCGAACAACACTACTCTCTTACCCCTCCCCAACTGGTCCGTCTTTGACCTCCTAATCCGGAACTCAACCCTGTCGTCATAACAATCCACATCCTCCCAAAACAAACCCCCCGGGACCGAAGTCGACGGACTGACCAACTCCCCAATACGAAGGGCCCCGAAAAAGGCCAGTGAAAAAGCCACTCTAAATAGCCTGGCCTCCTCCTGCGACCTACAAACATCCCCCAAACAATCCCCAACCATCCCTAGCACCTGAAAGGACACCGGGCGCCGACGATCGCACGCCCTGTAACCCTTCCTGAAACCCCTAACCGCCTGTCGAACCAAAAACGACTTGGTAATATCCCGAAGGCCCCGCAGTTTGCACCCAAAAGCCACCCCCGCCAGCAACTTGTTTAACCGAGGTACCGACCAGCCCTCCTCCCGGCAATGCCCCACCAACAACAAAAACCCTATTTCCTCATCCCCGGCTCCTCCCCAACTCCTCTGCCACTCTGACCATTGCAACCATGCCGCCTCATACCCAACCCAAGTGCCTGGCGTTACCGACTCACTGATCAGCCGTCCAGCCGACCGAAGGGCAGACTCCACAACTCCACTGGAAAAGGATCCCCTTCCTCGTTCGCACCCGGGGCCAGAGCGCGGAAGCGTTCCCACTGTGAACGAGAGAGAGCATCGGCAATTGAGTTACATTCACCCGGAACATGAACAGCCGTCACCCACGCATTCAAAGACAAGCAGCGCAGCACAAGATGCTGCAAAAGCCGCACCACCGGGGGCGATGAGGCTGTCAACCCATTAATTGCCGATACCACACTCATGTTGTCACAGTGGAACCGCACCCTTCTATTCCTGAACCTGTTCCCCCAAATGGAAACCGCTACCACAATGGGGAACAGTTCGAGTAAGGTCAGATTGCGCACATGCCCCGCTTCGACCCACGACTCCGGCCACAATCCCACACACCAACTTCCCTGTAAAAAGGCCCCAAAGCCCCCAACGCCCGCTGCATCCGTAAAAAGTTCAAAATCCGGCGCATCGACTACTGCCTCCATTAGCAGGGACCGCCCATTGTAAGTGCCCAGGAACGAGTCCCACACTCCCAAGTCATCCCGCAGCTCCTGCCGCAACCGCACATAATGATGAGGGGACCTAATGCCCGACGTCGCCTGAGCCAGACGCCGGCAAAAAACCCGCCCCATGGGCATGATCCGACACGCAAAATTCAGCTTGCCGAGCAGGGATTGCAACTCCTTCAGGGTCAGTTTACGCAACCTACGAGCCCTCCTGACCCCCTCCCTCAGGTCCACCAACTTCCCGTCCGGCAAGCTGAATTCCATGCGAACCGTGTCGATCCGAATCCCCAGGAAATTCAACGCAGTAACCGGCCCCTCGGTCTTCTCTGTCGCCAACGGAACCCCAAACGTCACAAAAAGCTTTTCCAACGTATGCAGCAACACCGAACAACCCCCAGATCCCGCCGGGCCTATGCACAGAAAATCATCCAGATAGTGGATGAGTGACCGGATCCCCGACTCCTCTCGTACCGCCCACTCCAAGAACGTGCTGAACGTCTCAAAGTACGCGCAAGAGAGCGAGCAGCCCATAGGCAAACAACGGTCAACATAAAACCCTCCCTCCCAAAAACAACCCAACAAAGGCATGGATTCCGGATGCACGGGGAGCAGCCGAAAAGCCGCCTCCACGTCCACCTTTGCCAACAGGGCCCCTTGCCCATAAAAACGCACCCACCGCAGCGCCTCATCAAACGACGTATAAACCACCGAGCAAAGCTCAGGATCTATCCCGTCGTTCACAGACGCGCCCCTGGGGTGCGACAGGTGGTGAATCAGCCGAAACTTATTCGGCTCCTTCTTCGGCACCACCCCCAAGGGAGAAACCCGCAGCTGCCCGCACGGAGGGTCCCGGAAAGGCCCTGCCATCCGCCCCAAACCTACTTCCTTACCCAATTTCTCCGTCACCACCTCCGGATGATCAGCCGCCGATCTCAAGTTGCGTCCAGCCTTGCCCCCCACACCCCCAACCGACGGAATCCGGAAGCCCTGAGAGAAACACTCCCTAAGCAGCTGTGCAGCCGCCCTGTCCGGGTATCTACTTAGATAACCCTGCATTGCTGCCAGACGCACCGGCGTCACCCCCTTTTCCAACGGCATCCCTACCGCCCGGCTGCTTGTTTTTCTTGAAACAGCGGGACGCTCCGTGAGACCCCCCACAAAAGGAACATTCGTGCTTGAATTTGCACTTGGCCCCGAATTTACATGCTCCCTCGTTAAAGAGGAAGCACAGCCCCCGCTGCACCGCCGCCGAATGCCCGGGCTGGCTGGAACTTCCGGCGGACCCTGGAAAGGACTGACCCCCCCCCCCTGCCCTCACTGGCGCCGTAACTCGCAACCAAAGGCCTATGTCCTTATGATCCCAACGAATGTTGGGCCGTAAGGCCTTCCTCTGCCTAAACTGTTCATCATACCGGAGCCACGCCTGGCCCCCGTATACCCTGTAAGCCTCCCCTATCGCATCTAAGTAACAGAACAGCCCACAACAGTTATCCGGCGCTTTCTCCCCCACCACGCTCGCCAGTATGGAAAAAGCTTGCAGCCAATTAGTGAAAGTCCGAGGTATCAACCGATACCTCTTCTTTTCCTCCTTGTCCTTCTTCTCCTCTGAAGGCATAACCTTGTCAAGGTTAAATTTTTCTAATGGCAACAAAGAAAAGATCTCCACATACTCTCCCCTCCATATCTTTTCCCTGACTTCCGGCTTCAAATGCGCCCCCAAAGGCCCTTCAAAGCATACATAGACCTCCCCTTTTGCAGCGTCCCCCAACCGCACAAATTCACCCTCCCCATCCACTGGTCTATCCCCCACCGGAGGGACCTCCGCCCCACCAGACCCGGCCACCGCCGTCCCCCAAGCCCTAGGCTCCCCCGAACCCCGGATGCCCCCAGACATACCTGCCCCAGCTTCCCCCTGCGCTCCCAACCCCCCCGCGGGCAGCGGCGCTAGAGAGGACGGCCCAGGTACCCCCCCCTGCGCCCCAGCTGACTGGACCAAGCCCCCCCCATTGCCCGACATACCCCCCCCAGACCAGGCCTGAACCGGAGACCCGCTCCCCACCCCCCTTGCAGACCACCCCACCAACACATCCCGCAACCCACTCAGCAGACCCGCCAGACCGGCATTCAGCTCCGTTCCCGCCCCCATCCCCCCCCCTAACGGCATCGCAGGCATTAGGTTTGTGCTGTACTCACCCTGCTGTCTGGGGCCTGACGTCCCAACAGCGGCCGAACCGGATCCCGGACGCGGACCATCTGCGTCAGTCCCCCCTTCCGGCGACGACTGGTGACGTGCCTCTTCAGGTCGGGCCTGGCGGCCCCGCCCCCTCATCTGCGTCATCGGAGAGCGCCGCTCATCCCTGGCCGAATCATGGCCGCTGGAGGCGGAGCCAGGCGAAGCCTGCTCGTCGTCGTCCCGCCGCCGGGAAGCCACCGACCGTGGCTCCCGCACCCGACCTCTGCTGCCTCGCTCCGCACCGGCCCCACGCCGAGCTGGCCTCCGGACTCCACCACGCCTACCCGGGCCAGCCGCTCCACTCACCGCCGCTCCAACGCCGTCTTCTGACGGAGGGGGGCCGACTGCCCCCCTCGGATGCGAGTCCCGCCTGATGGTGGGATTCCTCCCAGACCCTGCACGCCGGGAGGAAGGAGTCCGACCCGCGGCAGAGCCCGGAGGGTCCCGTGAGGGGCTCCCGATTCGGCGCCGAACTCGAGGGGTCACCTCGGGACTAAGCCTCTCAGGAGGCCGGGACCTCCTAGGGCGCTTTGCGGGGGACGCCACAGGCGGCGCGGCGACCCCGGACCCCAGCAGACCACGAACCTGCGTCTGCAGCCACTCTTGGCCCCGCACCTCAGCCTCTCTCCTCAACTGCTGCAGCATCCCGTCGATGGACTCCATTAGGTAAGCAGGTGCACTACTACCACCAACAGATCTTCACCACTGCTTAACCTAAAATGGCTGCCAACCCCCTGTGGAGCTGACCTATATAACCTGTCCCCCTATGTTACTCCTCCCCCCCCTCTCTCTGCCCAATCACCCCCACTGTTTATACCCCCAGGGACTACCCCCCACCATCACTCCACCCTTCCCCTGCTTGTCCCAGTCGCCTCTACCCTTTCTCTCACCCCTTACTTCCATTCCTGTCAAATCCCTGTCATGAGGGACTCCCCTCAGGCTTTGTCCCCAGTCCGTCCCCACTAAACTACAATTCCTGTCATGCTTTAGCTGTCCAGTCCTGATGGGATTTGTAGTTCTGTAACAGCTGGAGGGACAGAGTGTAACACCTGTGTTCTATTGTCACTGCTTTGGGAGAATATTGGTCTTTATATAGTGGCTGTTATTTGGTGCCTGTATAGTGGTATCCAGTCACTGTATGCTGAGAGTAGTGGGCATGGTGTGATGGTATAGGGGTACTATCCAGTCACTGTATGCTGAGAGTAGTGGGCATGGTGTGATGGTATAGGGGTATTATCCAGTCACTGTATGCTGAGAGTAGTGGGCATGGTGTGATGGTATAGGGGTATTATCCAGTCACCGTATGGTGAGAGTAGTGGGCATGGTGTGATGGTATAGTGGTATTATCCAGTCACTGTATGCTGAGGGTAGTGGGCATGGTGTGATGGTATAGTGGTATTATCCAGTCACTGTATGGTGGGAGTAGTGGGCATGGTGTGATGGTATAGTGGTATTATCCAGTCACTGTATGGTGGGAGTAGTGGGCATGGTGTGATGGTATTACTCGTATTATTGGTAATATTAGTGTTTTATATATGGATTGTATATATGGATATATATATATATGGATTTTATATATGGATATATATGTGGATTGTATTCAGTCACAGTGTAGCGGTATTAGTCATTATGTGGTGGTAATGGCCGTGCTCATGGTGTGGTGATATTATTTGTTACTTATATACTGGTAGTATTGGCAATATTGGTGGGTTTGCTTAGTGACAGTGTGGCAGTAACGTGTACAGTATGGTGATAATATTTGCTTACTGGTGTTATTAACTATGACAGTATTATCATGCACAGAAAATTCTTACCCATGTTACCATTATATATCCTTCAATTTTTCCTGGGGCCCTACTGATAGATAGATAGATAGATAGATAGATAGATAGATAGATAGATAGATAGATAGATAGATAGATGGATATCCAGTAGGAAATGGCTATCTAGCAGCTTATTATGTAGCTTTGACTGCCATTATATGGTGTGCAAACATAGTCAGGATAAAAGATATTTAAAAAATATTGTAACTTTTGTCCAAAAACAGCACCACCCTGTCCTCAGTGTATGGTTATTACAACTTGGCTCCATTCACTTCAATGGAACTGAGCTGCAATACCTCACACAAACTGAAGAAGAGTGTGGCGCTGTTTCTGGAAGAAAGTGGCCATGTTTTTCTCCTATAAAGGGAATCTGTGAGGTCCGTACCAGGTCTAGGGCTGTAGCTCTTAGCAGACAGGGGTGAGGGAGATATCACTGATCTTTAGTCCAGTGTAAACTTATATAATTGTCCTTTTCATTTCCAACTTAAGTTTCACAACAGCAGCGGCAGCAGCAGCACTAACCTATACGTCCATCAGTCAGAGCAGGAAGGGGCGGGGCAGAAAGTGCTGCTGTGGCTCCACCTCTGTGACACTTCAGCTGGTAATGAAAAGAAAGATTATAGAGGTTTACACTGGACTAAAGGTCCAGTCCCTGACCTGTACGCTGGGATCTACAGCTGTGCACCTGGTATAGACCTCACAGGTTCCCTTTAAGGGCACGTTCATACCTAATCCAATGCAGATTTGAGGCTTCTGATTTAATCAGTTGAATGAGTGCATAAATATGCCACATCAAATCCACAGCAGATTATGTTATAGCATTATTTTTAGGTGCTGATGGTGGGGTTCACATGTTTAAGGGAGTAGTGGGGGACATGGCTAAATAAAGTAGAATTTGCAACAGCTCGTATTTTATACCGCTATCCATGATATATAGGGAGGGATATGGTATGTGGGCTGCTGGGGTTTGATTGCCAGGGCTGATTTTAAGTCCCAGTCCGGCCCTGCACAAGGTGGTGGCATTGCTAATGCATTGACCTGCCTTGGTTGCCATGGCAACACAAGTCAAAGTTCATATCCAGCCAGCTCATAGGGCAAAGGTCGTATCCAGCTAGCTGGGGTGATGTCATCAAGGCAGCGATGACATATATAGGTGCCTATATAGGGGCAGGCAGCTTAGTTGCAGCCAGGCTTGCAACCAGGTAGGTAGCGTAGGTAGGTAGCTGGTAAGGTAAGTGCAGGCAGGTGTAGATCAAACCATTTTATTTCTATATATTTGGGAGGCCAATATAGACCTCTGCATACTGCTAAGATTCTGAGAAGTTACCCCATTTATTTTATTTTATTTTTTTTTTATTTTTTTACAGTAGTCATTTACTATATGGATGGGTGGATGCATGCATGCCCAAACCTCTTACCCCACCCAAAATAAAGCCCTTGCTGGGTGCGTAGCCGTGTGTGCATGCCACTCTGGCCGTTCTTATCCGCTCTCTGGGGGCGTGCACAAGGTGGTGGCATTGCTAATGCATTGACCTGCCTTGGTTGACATGGCAACACAAGTCAAAGTTCATATCCAGCCAGCTCATAGGGCAAAGGTCGTATCCAGCTAGCTGGGGTGATGTCATCAAGGCAGCGATGACATATATAGGTGCCTATATAGGGGCAGGCAGCTTAGTTGCAGCCAGGCTTGCAACCAGGTAGGTAGCGTAGGTAGGTAGCTGGTAAGGTAAGTGCAGGCAGGTGTAGATCAAACCATTTTATTTCTATATATTTGGGGGGCCAATATAGACCTCTGCATACTGCTAAGATTCTGAGAAGTTACCCCATTTATTTTATTTTTTTTTTTTTTTTTTTTTACAGTAGTCATTTACTATATGGATGGGTGGATGCATGCATGCCCAAACCTCTTACCCCACCCAAAATAAAGCCCTTGCTGGGTGCGTAGCCGTGTGTGCATGCCACTCTGGCCGTTCTTATCCGCTCTCTGGGGGCGTGCACAAGGTGGTGGCATTGCTAATGCATTGACCTGCCTTGGTTGCCATGGCAACACAAGTCAAAGTTCATATCCAGCCAGCTCATAGGGCAAAGGTCGTATCCAGCTAGCTGGGGTGATGTCATCAAGGCAGCGATGACATATATAGGTGCCTATATAGGGGCAGGCAGCTTAGTTGCAGCCAGGCTTGCAACCAGGTAGGTAGCGTAGGTAGGTAGCTGGTAAGGTAAGTGCAGGCAGGTGTAGATCAAACCATTTTATTTCTATATATTTGGGGGGCCAATATAGACCTCTGCATACTGCTAAGATTCTGAGAAGTTACCCCATTTATTTTTTTTTTTATTTTTTTTTTTTTTTTTACAGTAGTCATTTACTATATGGATGGGTGGATGCATGCATGCCCAAACCTCTTACCCCACCCAAAATAAAGCCCTTGCTGGGTGCGTAGCCGTGTGTGCATGCCACTCTGGCCGTTCTTATCCGCTCTCTGGGGGCGTGCACAAGGTGGTGGCATTGCTAATGCATTGACCTGCCTTGGTTGCCATGGCAACACAAGTCAAAGTTCATATCCAGCCAGCTC